>NC_056728.1:305546580-305699080 GCF_019279795.1 Protopterus annectens
GGGTTAAAATTGGGTGTTTTTTTTGGGGGCCATCCAACCCTGTGATGTGGACACACATTACTCAGCCTGGATATACATATCCCAACAACACCACAAGCACAGTACACTACCTTGCTATGTATGCATGTAATTACACAGTTATTCACTAGTTAGGACTGTGATGCTATCCATGCAGCCCACTAGGCCAGTGGAAGCCACAACACACACTGCTGGCCCCTTTGCAAAAGCTTACCACAGACATCCCACATAGTGCATGTACTGTGCACACACATATCTAGCCCAGACCGTATGCACACCACTTATTTATCCTGTCCAGTGGACTACAGATACAGGCACATTGTATAACAATAGCAGGAGGCTACTGCAGCACAGGGCAGATTCACATGAAGGCAAGGCATCTGTGGTCATCAGTGTTAAGATGCTTCACATTCACCAAATGCGCAATTATTGGCAACATTGTTGCAGACAGTTTAAGTGCAGGTACCCCCCCCCCCCATTCTCCTACACAAGTGGAATTAGTTATCACAGATGACTGCAACCTCCCTATCCTCTCACATGTCCAGGTGAGGGCCACCCTCAACATTGCAGAACACATAGCATCACTGTTACAAAATGGTATCGCTGGATGTGTGCGACGTTCACCCCTGGAGGACATAGCACCACATTACAGACTGATATTAATCCCTGGCCATACTACAGGATATGTACCTGAACAGTGCCATACATACACAGTGGTCCCACACCAATGAGGAGGAACCTCTACTGACCCTGGGAACTACTGCATCATATGCACAACTGGCCTTGTGTTCTAAGCTATGGAAGTTTTAAGTATGGGCAACATGTACAGCAATATTACATATGTATATATTTCAGGACTATGTACACACAACCTATCTCATGGACATACCTATAGATAGTGAACTATGATACATTTGGAGGTGTCACAGTAAACACAGTATTAACCTGCTACTTTGCATTACCTGTGTTTGTGGCAGCTGTTGCTGTGTCAGTGGTGCTGCTTGCTGCTTGCTGTTTGCTGCTGCTGGTTTTGCTGCTGGCTGTCTTTATATTTTTTTTATTTCTCTCTCTGTCTCTCTCTCTCTTTCTCAGTAGGTTTTGTGCAATGAATGTATTGCATGTGTGGAGTGTGGGTACTGGGTGCTTTTGTAGGTATCTGCATAGGTCCATGTGATGGCCTCTGCACCAATTGTAAGGCAGCATTTGCTAACTGCATGCAGCCAGTTGTGTACTGATTGCATGTCTCACTGTGATTTCAGGACAGTGCTATAAAAGGGTATGTGAGATAGGCGTTGCCCTTTCAGATTGTAAGGGCGTGGACCATGCTGGTATGCTGTTGACAGTGTTCTGTGAGTGTGAAGGTTAGTACGTCTCTCATGCTTCATGCTGTGTTGTAAATTCAGGTTGCTGCATTTCTCTCGCCTGTTCCCTGTAGTGAGTGTGTATGCATACTGACACCTACGACTATATTTCATATGTATTGCTATATATATATATATATATATATATATATATATATATATATATATGTACATATACATACTTTCATATATGTACATTAGCTGACATTATTGGGTACAAGCTAACAATTTGCAGGGCTGTTTCTGTTAACACTACACTAGTATGGGAATCCAGTAATTGGGACAGTAAAAGTCTGCCTGACATGCTTTGGGTAGTAGACATACTATATTGCCTTTATCTTCATTCCTACTATTACATGTTCCACTTATTTAGCACTATATTCCTGTATGAGAGTCATGGCTTACTGGTAGGTCATACAGGCTAGTGTTACAATGGTCTTGTGGTAGGGCCTACTAGTATGCTTATATTTTGCTTTCAAATTAAGTATAGGGCCTATCAATCAAAGTGCTGGGGGCACCTTTAAGCAGTTAAAGGGGTTAGTAGGTCTCACAGGAGTCAGGCTGTGTTGCAGATTCTGGTTGCTGCATTTATCTTCACTGTTTCCTGTAGTGAGTGTGTATGGATACTGACACCTACCACTATAATTCATATGTATTAATATATATATATATATATATATATATATATATATATATATATATATATATATATATGTATGTATGTATGTGTACATATACATACTTTCATATATGTACATTACCTTACATTATTATGTACAAGCTAACAATTAGCAGGGCTGTTACTGTTAACACTAAACTAGTATGGGAATACAGTCATTCGGGCATTACAAATCTACCTGACATGCTTTGGGTAGTACACATCCTATATTACCTTTATATTGATGCCTACTATTACATGTTATATTTATTTCAGCACTATGTTCTTGTATGAGAGTCGTGGCTTAGTAGTAGGTAATGCAGACTAGTGTTACCAAGGCCCTGGTTTTGAGACTGACAGTAGGAATTTTTTTTCTTTCAAATTGAGTGTAGGACCTGTCAATCAAAGTGCTGAAGGCACCTTTACACAGTTAAAAGGGTTATTAAGTCTCACAGGAGTCAGGCTGTGTTGTAGATTGTGGTTTCTGCATTTATTTTCACTGTTTCCTGTAGTGAGTGTGTGTGAATACTGACACCTACCACTATATTTCACATGTATTAATATATATATATATGTATATATATATATATATATATATATATATATATATATATATATGTGTACATATAATACTTTCATATATGAACATTACCTTACATTATTATGTACAAGCTAACAATTAGCAGGGCTGTTTCCGTGAACACTAAACTAGTATGGGAATCCAGTAATTCAGGCATTAAAATCTACCTGACATGCTTTGGGTAGTACACATCCTATATTGCCTTTATATTGATTCCTACTATTACATGTTATATTTATTTTAGCACTATGTTCTTGTATGAGAGTCATGGCTTATTGGTAGGTCATACAGACTAGTGTTACCAAGGTCCTAGGTTTGAAACTGACAGTGGGAATTTATTTTTCTTTCGAAATGAGTACAGGACCTGTCAATCAAAAGTGCCAAAGGCACTTTTAAGCACTTAAAACCAGGTCTGCACTCGTTTGCGCAGAGCTCACGCATGCGCACTGGCGATGAGCTCCACGCACACAAGCGCACACCCGCGCTATTTTCTTTGAAAGAAAAGAAAAGAAAAAGGGGTGACAGGAAAGTGGTGAAAAAGGGGTCACAAAGAGGGTAAGACAGTAGGGAAACAAGCTTGGAATTTGCAGGAAGGATGTAGGTGAGGCCCATAGCTGCCCATGTCTTTCTCAGCAACAGCTGTGCATTTGTATGCAATTTGGTGTGACATTTGGAACCATCCACCCCTGAGAGAGGTGTCAGGACAACATTAATACCTGTTGTACAGCCAATTGTAATTAACAGTTTCGATGTCCAGCGGACATGTGTGCAACATGGGCAGCTATGTATGGGGCGTAATTTTTTTGTGGGTACGGAGTGCCCTTTTTTTTGTTTTTTTATCAGGTGAGAGTGGTATGTCAGGTGAGGTAGTCGGTATAGCTGGGGAGGTAGGTTGGGTAGGTTAACAGACAAGACAGACAAGACGCATACAGAGGCGTTGTATGACACATGTGGGGGGGGGTTACACAATTGACGGGGATGGAGGTTGGGATATCCAAGACACATGAGCCCACAGATGGCAACAGTGGAACTGATATCCCCACCCATAGGCAGTTGCCACTGTTCCTTCACAGCCCAGGATGGGGCTGTGCTGGGGGCTGTGCAGGCCGGACAACGGGCAAGCCCGTAAGCTGTGCCACCCAGGCCTCAAGCTGGCGTAGTGGCCCAAGAACAGAGTCTTGGATCTCCCTTCGCACCACAGACCGGACACCTTGGAGGGTGAGTGGACATGCTCCTCCGGCCACGCTTGCATAGGGGGGATGGGCCCCATCCCCTGCAGCGCTTCCACCCGAAGGTGGCACAGGGCCACCGGAGGAGGGTCCGGCCTGGGCACTAGTGCCAGGTGCACTCACCAGCTGAGGTGGGAGAGGTGGGTCCGCTGGGACCTGCCTTCCCAAGCGTTCTAGGTTTGTGTGTATGTTATGTTAGTTTGGGTTAGTGTCATATTATTCCATTCAAATTAGTTGTAACAGCATGCATTGGTATTCCCATTAAACAAACACCCAGATATTAACACCATTGAACAACGGGCATATCAATATCACATGCATTATTTGAACAGAAATACACAATCGAACAACATGCAGGGTTGATTAATGGCAACAGGCCATCAGGTTTGCAGGTTTGCTGGTATGACCAGGGCACATGCAACAACAGACATGCATATATTTTGAAACGGACAAATGTCCATGGTTAATGAAATGTTCACATACCAATATTTAGTGGGTTGTTTAATTTGCAATTATAGGGTGGGATGGAGAAAGAAAATGATGACACATTCATAAATTATGCATTGATATACATTTGTAATAGAAACACAATTGACTTGTGGGTGATAGTTTCCAAATTATTTTTACTTGACTGTCATGCTAGACCTGTTACAGATACATCACTATCCTAGTTATTTTGAATTTGATCAGATACATCATCCTGCTACACTTTGATGACAGGGCAGGGGACAACTATGGATGTTTAGTATGTCAGACAATCATTCATTCTATCTGCAAATTGCTGACTGTGATCACCATATACAGATTTTGGCCTGAACATTCAAGAGTCAGACACACTGACATCAGTTTGGGATGTTAAGTTTTAATTCCCACATGCATTTAGTTATGTAGAACCACACTGAAGCTTATATATTCAGGTGTTATTACTACTTTATTCATTGATACATGACCCTTTCTGTCACTCTCACACATCCTGCAATTTCACGGTTCAGGTTGGTACTTCTAGGCTTTGTTCACATATTAGACCTGTGGGGATTCCACCACTTTCCAGCAGCCTCACTTCTGTCATGATTCAGCATTTCAACAGGGGATATATCTCACATGTGATTACCTCAGATTCTGAAGCTGTACTCTTGAGACTACTGCAGGTTATACTACATTTAATTAATGGTGGGACATCTGTATTACAGCACTATTTATTTCTATCACTTATATTTCCAGTTTCACTTGCATACTGATGAACTTGTTGCAGCCATACCTGCAGACTTTTGCTTGCTGCATGAACATTCTATTACTTTTAAGCAATACACTGCAGTGTTCTGCTACATGCTACACTATAATATTTATTTACAAGTACTAGGTGGGGTTACTAACCTGCATGGTGGCGCAGCCGCACCAGCCTGCGGTCATGTGTCTGTCAATTTGCAGAGCGGACACCTGCAGCTGTAATACAAAACAAGTAATATTGGGATACACATCTCCATGGTATCAGCTAGTTGAATTCCTTACATACATAAGTAAAATGTAACTTACTCAGTAGTGGGGCGTTGGGCATAACCCAGGCCTCCTGGATCCATTGGGTCAACTGGTCTTGCTTACATCGCTTCAGGTCCACATGGTGGTGACGGACCTGCTCACCAGTGCGTGGAATCCCAGTAGCACTAGTAAGATCATGAGCCAACTGGTCCCATGCCTCCGCCCTGTATGCTCCCCATGAGACCTGGCCCTGCATGAGTTGGGCCTCATGATGGTGAACTAGGAGCCAGACCATGTATCTGGACTCCTCAACGCCCCACTGCTGTGCTCAAAAGCAACATCCCTCCCCTACTCCACTCATTCTGCCTGCAGGTCTATTCTACAATCGTTTATGCTGTGTATTCCCACCTATGGGGCTTATATATGCCGATTTTCCCGCACATTTCTATGATTGGCTGGTTTAGAATTGTATCTACTTCACAGAAACTGCTTTATCATGCTCCATTTTGGCTTACATCCTATATATATGCTATTTCTGCATTTCTAAGTACTGCTGTCATGGCTTAGTGGTTTAGTACCTTGACTCTAGTGCATGGTATCCTGGGTTCAAATCTGATCACTGAATTTTAAATTTTATGACTCTAGAAATGACTTCAGGACCTGTCAGTCAAACATGCCAAAAGCACTTTTAAGCACTTTAAAACCAGGTCTGCGCTCGTTTGCGTGGAGATCACGCATGCGCACCGGCGGTTAGCTTGTGGGCGCGTCGCGCAAACGGTGTGCACTGGGTTACACCTTAATTGGCTAGTAACACACATGTTAAACTAAGCACAGCTAGTTGCACATAGTTTGAGCCAGTTAAACCAGTCCTTAGCTATGGGCAAGCAGTTTGCAGTTTGTGAAACACTACTTAGCTACGGGCACTCTGTCTCACTGCAGTTTAGCTATCAGTACATTTCTAAATATTTTTATTATTGTATTACTTGAAAACATATGCTCCATTTCATTCCATTTTACAAAAGGAAATACTTTTACAGTTGTACAATACTGTCAGGGGCCTTTTTAGTGCTTATTTACAAAAAAAAAAAGGTTGTTGTGTGGGCTCGAACCTTGCCTGCCCTTAAGCCGACAACTCTACCGCTATGCTATTACTTCTTGGCTTACTTTGCATATTTAGTTCTTATATCCTTTTCCACTGATTGCTAACTGCAATTGCGCTAGTAGCACACCCGCGCACACGAGCGCACACAGTAGCAAACATTTACGGGATTTAAAAAAAATAAAACAGTTTTTATTTTCATTTTATAACATCTGTTCACTCTTTACATTGCTGGTCTGTGGGGGCATGTGTTGTGTAGTGTGTTTAATCACATTTCCATGGCCTTTCTCGTGGCTGTTTTTCTTTCAGCCATTATAGACTTCCGGGGGCGTGTCCGCTTGCAGGGCTTAGCCAACGGACACGCCCCCTTCTGTCTTGCATGGACCGTGTAAGAGTTACAGTGTGATTCAGCATGCCTCATGCACCTCATGCATAGGCATGACATGCTGACATCACACCATTTAACTGCAGCCTCCGTGTAAGAGTTATAACTCTTACACGGAGGCTTCCTGAATCTGGCCCAATGTTTTAGCCAATATGCAAAAGCCTAGTGGTGACAGCTGAAGACCATCCCTGGCAAAACAGTGTCGCATGTCAACCATGTTCTCCCAGGCTGACAAATATTGGATCCCTGTGGCATGACACCAGCAGCTAAGCCAATTAAAAGTAATCATTTTCTGTTGGTATTGTGCCATCATCCTTAGAGACGGTAGAATGCTACTCAGTGCTAGGCTCATACCTGTCTGTGACACCTCTGAGGTTTGGATAAGTTGCATGTGAGCACCTTTACATATGTGGGTCTATGTGTCTGATCTTTTGCAAGTGCAGTGAGTGTTTTGTGTGTGTTGCTGACAACTTGTTTAGCATTTTTCTCTGTCTGTATGTGAGAGTCTAGCCTCCAGTGATATTGTGTAACTACATCTCTCACATACAGTATTTGTCTGTTCTGGAATTAAGTGATTTATCAATGTACATACAACATTTGCTACATTTTCTCAGGATGCCCATGTTCACCAAGCTAGATGCAGAGATAACAGGAGAGTGCCTATCCATGACTGGAGGTCCTAACGTGTGCTTTACAGGGGAAAGGAATGGAGGGTGTTTGCAACTGGACAAGGGATGGTGCTTACTACATGTAATCTACAGCTAACCTATCTGCCGATGCTGCCCAGAACCCAAATCAGTTGCTCTTTAAACAGCAATAGTCCTGAGTGCTGTAATAGGGTGATCTAGAGCTAGTTTTTATGGGGAAAGTGCTATTTCTGCTGATTGCATATATACAGGGCACCACTAACTGTCTCTGTGTGAAGAGCAGTGCACAAACATGGAGCTTGTATAGAAGCAGGAAAAAGTAAATTTTAAACTAGCTATGCCCTAATGCCAATTAGGTAAGTACACAATAAGTTTTCCACCAGCAATTCCCAGCTCAGATAGGTGAAATCAGCCCTCTCCTGCCACAAGAATGCAGACTTTGACTCTCTTAATGTAAAATGACTGGTTTGGAGCACAGGGAACTACAAAACAGATGGCTAAAAACAAAGGAAAGAGTAAATGCAGTATAATTAGAGTACTACAAATGCAGAGCAGCAGCCCTTACAGCAGTGAAAAAATGCAACTTAAAACTCTAAGCAAGTGCAGAATAGCACATAAATCTTTCAGAATGCAATGAAGACAAGAACTGCAAGTGCAAAACAACTCTTCATTTAATTTTTATTGCCCTGGATGCCTTTAGATGCAAGAAAAATCTCTCAAAGTCTCTGGCATCATTGCCAAACATTGAACAGCTTTGTTTAAATGAGCCAAGACTTGCACAAACGTGAGGCTTGTATACAAGCAGAGAAGCTGCTCTCCTAAACTTCATTTCTTCTCTTCATATATCTGAATATCTGCATCATGCATTCCTTCTCTTCATATGTCTGAATATCTGCATCATGCATTCCTTCTCCCTTTTTTCCTCTGAAGAACTAAATGCTAACTCCACTAGTACTTTCTCATAATGTTTTTTTTGTACTGACTGTACCATATTGGTAGCCCCATGCCTGAGGAGAGGGCGGTGCAGCCGGTACATCGCTCCAGGGCCTATGAAGCTCAAAAGGGCCCAATGAAGCCCAATAAATTACATAGTAGTAGTAGTATTTTACAAACGCATGGACACGCGCGCCACCCACTATTAAAAAAAAAGAAAAGAATGAGACTTCCACGTTGGCGCCTTGTGGTTGATTAACGTAGTTCTTCGCGCCTGCACAGTTGCTTGATTTCTCTTTCCTGAGTTGCCATTCATAGTCATTTGAAGAGAAAAATAACAATAAGTAAAAACTGAAATTGTACCAGGAATAAGTAAGCTGCTGTATTGCTACCTGTTAAATCGTAAGTACATACATAAGAAATTTCGGTAAAATACAGCCGCATCATGTAAGCAGAGAGCTTCAGTTCCCTGTTGCCAATGATTATGAATGCTAATAATATTGGTGGACTGACAATACGACAAGCATAAAATGATGCTATATTAAGACAAAGGTGAAATACAGTACTTATTATGAAAACATATTAAGAGTTGAACAATTATCTGAGTAGTAACTTTGTTGTTAACATTACCAATTGCAATTATGCTGAAGTATTTGGAGAAATTATTCAACAGTTTTTTTGAATGTCACTTAAGTAATGTTATCTAAATGTGCAAACTAGTTATTGAATTTGTGATGCTATTTGAACTGATAATTAAGAAAAATAAGATTTGATCTGTTTAATTCTAGAAAGTGTTTTCATTTCATTTCAGAACGCTCTTAGACTTGAAACACTTTTCAGAGTTTTTTTCAAATATTAAGGTTCACCTTTAAACATTCATGCAAGTGTTATGTTAAAAAATTATTTTCTCTGTTTTTTTTTACCCCACTGATAAGATCAAGCCTGCAAGTGTTACAACATTTACACAGTCTTTTTATCAGTTAATTTCAAAGAACAAAAATATAAAAATGTCTGGTACTGTTGGACTGATACTATGAAAAGTAAATGTGTGTGGCATATGAAGAAAAAGGTGAAGCATTCATTACATATCAGAATGTCATGAGTTTGAATGGCAAATAAATCATCTAAAGAGAAATACTGCTTGATATTACAAGTTAAAGTGAGTAAAATAACAGATACATGTTATTTGTACTGATAATTTAGAAACCCATAAGTCATTTGTTTTAATAGTTATATAATTACTACCATAATGAACCATCTGAGATGCACACAATAAAGTGGATATTATTGTTGGGTACAGATGCCTTCTGTGGATACAAGTTACTTACCTGTGCTGTTGTTTGATCACTATTAACAGCAGTCTCTGATCTGGTTAGCAGGAATAGTACAAATAATGTATTGACTGGATTTGCTGACATCAGTGTAAAATCTGTAATGCTGCTCAGCTGTACATATTTTTGCAGAATGTCCAGATTTGTGTCTTATATTTTTGGTTCGGTTTTCATAAAATTGTGGCTTTCTGGCAAATTAGTGTCAAATCATTAAAGATTGAATCAGTGAAGTTAGAAAATAATGACAGTCATTTGAGTTTTAGACTTCATACCCTTCAGAAAATTAATGCTAATGCAAAACCTGTTATTCTATCAACTTTCTAAGTTTGTAAGAGCAATATTTAAAAATTGTCCCTATTTGTAGCACTTTTTTCATGGCTTTGTCCAGATTTCTTACTCTAAGAGGTTGAGAGGTATTATGTGTGTGTGCGCATATGTGTGTGCGTGTGTGTGTGAGTGTGCGTGTGTGTGCGTGTGTGTGCGTGTGTGTGTGTGTGTGTGTGTGTGTGTGTGTGTGTGTGTGCACGTGTGTGTGTGTGTGTGTGTGTGTGTGTGTGTGTGTGTGTGTGTGTGTGTGTGTGTGTGTGTGTGTGTGTGTGTGTGTGTGTGTGTGTGTGTGCGTGTGGGTGTGTGTTTGAGTGGCCTTTTATGGTTGAAATTTTCTGAAATGGGTAGTTTTGTCATTATTGGTTCATACATTGCTTACTGAAAGAATGTTCAAAACTACAAATTTGAAACACATTCTAACAAATGGTACTGTATTATACAAGAAACATCATTTAATGCAATCAGGAAGGTGAATCAAAGAACACATGTATGCACGTCCCTAAAATGTATGCAAGGAGCCTATGGTTTGAAAACAGCCCAAAGGTAAACGTAATCCTCCACTGGCTAGATGAATCTTCTTTGGGCGTTGCCGCAGGAAGGGTTGCTCTAGGGGGACTCTGATGCCGATTGGCAGTAACTGTGGTATATAAACCAATCAAAAGCTATGTAGTGGAGCCAAAGCTGTTCATTGCAGAACAGTGGGTTCATTTATGGTTGAATGCAAAGTGTTCCACATAATCTGGAACACTTGTCTTCTCTTTTATGTTTTAAATGTTTGTGGACTGACAGCCAGGTACTAAGATTGGAAAAATCCCCACAAAAGGTATATTTTATTTTGTGAAGGGGAGGGGCAGCAAACTGAAAGACTGCAGTTGGTGGCACAAACCCTATTGTGTGGAATACTTAGTTATTTAAAATAACAAAGTCCAACAGAAAAGCCATTTAAAGAATGACTGCCTTGTCATTTACTCCCCGCTGGTGACAGGCAGTTAAATTCCTCCACTGCATGTCTTGATGGAAGGAAATGGCCACTGGTGATTTTAAGTGGTACAATAATGGTGGCTTTTACTGTGTATGGCCATCTTTGATCTGCTTTACTGGTAATATAGTTGTTGTAATGTATTCCTTAAACACAAGTAATGTGTAAAGAAATCAGAATATGACAATTGATAAACTATACTTATGTAAAAGTAACTCAAAAGTAACTAGTTACTTTAGTTAGTAACTAGTAATAGTAATATATTACTTTTTTAGAAAAGTAATAAGTAATAGTAATATATTACTTTCACTTAAAAGTAACTAGTAATAATAACGTATAACTTTTATAAGTAACTAACACAACACTGTCTACATTTCATTTCAGGTACCAACCTTAAACATGACATCTCAAAAATCTGGAGCTCAAAAACATAAGCAAAAACAAAAACGTGATGAGATTAATAAAAAAAGGACTGCAAACACTCTTTCAAGTTGGCGTTAAATGCAGGGGCAGTTCATGCTATCAGACTGCAGGACTGCAGCCCTCCCATCTATAAATAAAAGAAATAAAAAATGTGAAACATAAAATTTAAAAAAAAAAATTTTTAACGAGTACCGGGACTGCCACGCATGCGCAGACACACTCAGACTGCCCTGCAGATGCCCAGGAATCTGTGCGAACTCTGACTGCCTGAGTCAGCAGTCCAGATACAGAGAAGGTATTTTCTGCCCCACAGATGCCCAGGAATCTGTGCAGTAGACAACCACACAGAACAGAGGAGCTCCGGACTGCTTGATACGCAGACAGGGCCAATCAGGAGAGAGGTGAGCAGGGATTCAAGCACAGGACCAATCAGGAGAGAGGTAAGTTGAGTTCTAAGCTCTTGCAGGGAAGCATTAAGTCAAGTGCAGGTTTGCTGCTTTGAGACAATGGAGTTGGACCTTGTGTGTGGAGGTGTACTGCTTCGAGTGATTCCAGACCTTGTTTGTGGAGGTTTGCTGCTTCCGGACCCATTTACAGGTAATGGAGGTGTGTGTGTGTGTGTGTGTGTGTGTGTGTGTGTGTGTGTGTGTGTGTGTGTGTGTGTGTGTGTGTGTGTGTGTGTGTGTGTGTGCGCGCGCAATGCCCCTGTTAACACATAGTAGTGGGTAGAGATACTCAGGCTTGAGCCCTGTACCTTGGATGCAGGTGGCAAGGACCTGAATTCCCTACCAACCACTATTTGTAAAAAATTGCAGATTTTTGCCTCATATTTGTTCTGTTCCTCATAAAATCTGTGGTTTCTGCATCTTCATTTTTCGTTGCAAAGGTTTGTAGTGCAGTGGTGCACTAGTAGCATTGTTGCCTAACAGCTCCAGGTTCTCTGGTTTCATTCTTGGCTGGGGTGCCTTTTGTGTGGAGTCTGCATGTCCTCCCATCCCTTACAAAGATGTGTCTGGAGTGTTTCTCCCTGCTCTGCTGAACATTGGCTTTGTTTTGTTCCAAGTCAGACTAGTTTCCTGGTTAACAAATGTTTAAAAATAACAGGCATTTGAATTTCAGACTTCATATTCTTCAGAAAGTACATGGTAAAACAAAACCTTTTATTCTAGAAATTGTCTAAGTTTATAACATGGATATTTGAAATTTGCCCATATTTTTGGGACTGTATTCCCCCATTATTGGTCTTGTCCAGGTATTTTGTGCTAAGGTTGAGAGCTATGGTGAGAACTGAATTCACGGAATATGTTTGGCAGCTGTATTCCCACATTATTGGCTTTTTCAGGTGTTTTTTGTTAAGAGGTTGACAGCTATGGTGAGAACTGAATTCACTAAATGGTAGCCATTTAAGTTTGTCTTCCTCTGCTTCAGCTGATTTGGCATAGTGGTATGTTTCTCTGACTGTTTTGCACAGGGTCCCCTGGGTTCAAGACGTGGCAATGAAATGTATGGTGGTAACACATTTTATTCTAGCAACTTTCCAACATTATACAAGCAATGTTTAAAATGTGTCCCTGATTTTTGGCCTTTTGCCCCCCCCCCCCATAAATTTTGGATTTTTCCAGATTTCTTGTGCTGCAAAGTTCAGAGATACAGCTGAGTGTCAAGTAGATTTTACAAGGAGCTGAGAGCTGCAGGGGAACAAAAGTTTAGTGCTGCTTATGCTAAGTCTGCTTGCATTGTTAATAGCACAGCAAGTAGTGTACTTGCTTTTGATGCAGAAGGCTGTGGGTTCTACTCCCACAGTAAATAGTTGCATTGCTGATACTGTACTGTGTTGTAAAGGGGGTGGATGCTGCAGTCCTTTTTGGCAAAGATACCTAGTAACTATGAACCTGTTATCAGTTTGCTATCCATTCCCTAGTGCGGTATTACTAGCTTATCATTTTTTTTAATGCATGCAACATAGGCAATTTATTCTTCAAGGGCAACAGGCACTTTATTTGTAGATGAAACAATGGCATATAAAGTTGTTTGCTAACAGCAACCTCTTTATTAGTTACAGATTTCTTTAATGTGGATTTTACTACTTCAGAGAATGTGCATATTTACTGATACTGGTGGACTATAGAAGGTTGAGTAGACTTTTTATGATAGAAATGTTCTGAATTGGGCAGTTTTGTCACTGGTGCATGCATTTTGTTTCATTGTTTACTGGAAAAATGTTCAAAACAATACATTTAAAATGCCCTCTAACAGCTGTACTGTATTGTACAAGGTATATAATGTAATACAGTCAGGAAGGTGTATCAAAGAGCATGTGTATGTTTCATATTCAAGGGGCCTATGATTTTTGAAAACAGCCCAGCGTTAATCTTTATCTGCCACTGGCAAAATGTATTTTCTTTAAATGTGGGTTTCAATGCTGTTTTAATGCATGTGAGTTTCAAGGGCAGATAAGTTTTAATGCTAAGTCTATTTTCATTGTTGAGACTGCATTGCTTTGTTTAACAGATATCTATTAGGGTTTGTGCTGTAAAATGCAAAATAAAACTTTCAAAGGAAATCTAAATCATTGCAGAAGTAAAGCAGTATGCACATTACAGTGTTTATGGTAAATGGGGCAAAATAACCAAGGAATGGGACATTGGAATGGCTGCAGGGGGGAGGCTCCATTCGACCATGGTTTTGTGAGGGGGGGTGGGTAGCAAACTCAGACAGCCCCGGTTGAACTATACCTCTCAGTTGTCCATATGTTTGCAGAATGAATAGATATTTACTTCTTATTTTTGGTTTGTTCCTCATAAAATTTGTGGTTTTCTAGCAAATCATTTAGAAATGAAGTCACTAAATGACAGACATTGAGTTTCAGACATCATAACCTTCAGAAAAATGCATGCTAACGCAAGACCTGTTATTCTATCAACTGTCTTAAGTTTATACAAGAGCAATTTTTAGTAGTGTTTGTATGTTCCCCCAGTATATTTGGCCTTGTCCAGATTTCCTGCATTAAGAGGTTGAGTGGTACGTGCAAATCACTTTGTAGAATTAGGAATATCCAAACCTCTCAATTGTCCCCAATTTTGGCTCAGAATGTTGCTCTCCCCTAATAATCCCTCCTCAAAATGGCAATTTTGGAAGAAAACATGGAGGGTTTACAATTATATATAACTGTAATGATCAGAGTTATAGATTAGCTTTATTTCAGAAATGCATGTAGATGCTCTTATTTTATTAGCTGCACAAGTTAACAGTGTTAATATTAAAAAGGTGTCCCTTTTTTGACAGGTTCCCAGCTGTATTGTGTGGCAACTTTATATTTTTGCATCACATTTTTGGCCTGTTTTTCATAAAATTGTGGTTTTCTGGCAAATTACTGGCAAGTCATTAAAGATTGAAGTTAGAAAATAATGGCAGACATTTGAGTTTCAGATTTCATACCCTTCAGAAAATTCGTACTAATGCAAGACCTACTACTGTTTTATTATCTAAGTTAATAAGAGCAATATTTAAAAACTGACCTTATTTTTGGGCCTGTGTCCCACTTCTAGTTCTATGTATGGCTTTGTCCAGATTTCTTGCTCTGAAGTAGAGAGGTATGAGTGTCAGAGCCATCACTGTCAGCCAGAGACATTTCAAATTGTGACATACTTGTTGCACCCCACAACCCATTGTGGTGGCTCTGGATGTGTCCAAGGAAGGCAAGAAGCAGTTATGAAGTGTAAGTGTGCTGAGTATTCCCCCATCCAAGGTAGACCACAAGTACAACTGTGGCTTTTCATCTGTCCTTGATTTTGCAGAATGTTCTGATTTTCTGTCATATTTTTATACTGTTGATTTATGCTTCTTATTATTCGGGAAATGCATGCTGTCACAGTGCCCTGTTGCTCTGTTTAAATAGCAATGATTTATTGACCATCAGGTAAGCTTGTCGGAGATTGTAAGATGCAAGTAAGTTTTAATAAGCATACTGTTAAAGAATTACCAGCATTGAAAGCCTTTTCATTGTTGCCATGCAGAGAATATTTACATAACTAGATAATGTATAAGCCTTGGGTATTGAAATGCATATGACAGTATTTGTAATAAAAGGACAGGATTACAGTATTTTCAGAAGCTCATTACATTTATTGGAGACTTGTAGCCGTCTTTTGTTGGAGACTTGCAGTCATCTTTGCAGGCTTACCCGTAAACTAAACAGAATGCCAATCTATCATGTGTGGTCCATAACTTGTGCAGAAATCCTTTAAGCAATTTATCTTGAGCTTGTTTCTTGTTTGCTGCTCATTTTTTACTTTGATCATGTCTTCCCCATGAAACAAGTAGATAGTTGTGTCAGGCAGCAGGTCTTTTTTGGATAAGAAACATTTTTACAAGTGGGGGTATCACAGAGATTGCTACTTTCAGCATGTTACTTGGTAATTTTATAAAGCTGAATATAAATTATAATTAGAACTGCTGTGCAAGGAGTAGTGGCTTGAGCTGAGTGCTGCTTGTTTTTTTATACTTGATTTTGACTGGCATTCCAGTAATGTATTTAAAAAGTAATTTATTATTTCATGCCTCACAACCTATTTCCATCTGGATATTAAGTAAGTTGTCATGTAGCCAATGCATTGAAATATTTTTTCTTCTACACTTCATTTTGTCTTGATTGGACTCTTGTAATGACTGTTTGGCACCCAGGGTAGCATATTTAATTAAAGCTCCAGTTGTTGTGGTTTTGAGCATAGCTCCACCCCTTTCTAGTTGGCCACACCCCTTCCCATTGGCCCCACTCATTCAGCTGTGTCCTGCAGCCCTCTTTTAATTTGAAGTCACCAGCCACCACTGGTTAAATGGAAAACAAGAGAAACTGACAAAAATGAAACTTTAGATTTAGAACAAGGTGAGCCAAATGCAGAACTGAAACAAAGGACAGAATCTCATGAAGGCAGTTTGGATTTTCAAAAAACATCAGATCAAGTGAATCCTAATGTGATTCTTGCACAAAAGGTGGATGACGTGAAAGTGGATTTGGAGGATGAAGGATATGAGAGAAAAGGAGATTTGAAGGAACAAGTGAACATTGGTGATGAAAAGAGAAATGAGTCAACAAGTACGTCAATGACTACAGAATCTGGCCATGGTGAAGAAAAGAGTAACATTGGAACTGACATTAGACTTCTTGTAACAGAGGTTCCTTCTCAGATGGATATAGAAAACTGTGTTATAAAAGGTCATATTGGCAATCCTAAAACATTTCCCAAAGATATGAATAACCAAGTTTTTCCAGAAAGCATACTAACATTTCAAAATTTGAATGGTGAGAAACATGTCCGAGATTGGCTTGTCTGGAGTGATGTTAATCAAGCATTATATTGTTTTCCCTGCCGATTATTTTGGAACAATCTGTGTTGCAAAATTAGCTCCTCCACATCCAAGTCTATGCTTGCATCATCAGAAGGATGGTCAGCTGCTGGAAAGTGGCGAAAATTATGTAGTCGCATCCCAGAACATGAGAGAAACAATAGTCATAGGCAATGCTATCTGGCTTGGTAAGAATTAGAAAGACGCCTGTCTTCTGATAAGGGCATTGAAAGTCTCTTAGAGGCATAAATTGCAATAGAATCTGTCAAGTGGTACAACATTATGAAACGAATCATTGATGTTATACTATTCCTTGGAGAATGTGGGCTTGCTTTGCGTGGTTGTTCACAGCACATTGGTGACAAGGACAATGGAAATTTTTGGGGGCTAATAGAGTTGTTGTCTCATTGGGATCTAATTCTAAAAGAACATGTGCTGCAAGTTAGAGTCACAAGATAAGGGGGAACGACTTCAAGTACATTATCTCTCTACTGATTCTCAAAATTAGTTGATTGCTGAATGTTCTGAACTTGTGAAACAACACATTTTGCAGGATAGAAAGACTATGAGAGGCAGTGATAGTTGATTCCACACCGGATGCATCTCATGTTGAGCAAACAACATTCCTGCTACGTTATGTAATTCAAAATTAATCCCAGTTTGAAATTGTAGAAAGATTTCTGAAATGTGTTGCCTGCAGTGACAAAACCAGATCTGACATAGCACAGATGATTGTAGATACATTGACTGAACATAATATTCCACTCTCTGATTACCGAGCACAGGGTCATGACAACGCAGCCACAATGTCAGGAAAATATAAAGGTGCACAAGCAGGAATACTTGAGCAATTTCCAACTGCTATATTTTCTCCATGTGGATGCCACACACTCAATTTGTGTGGAAATGATGCTGCAGAATGTATTCCTGAAACCATAACATACTTTGGAACTATACAAACTGTTTATAACTTGTTTAGCTCTAGTCCACATCAATGGAAAATTTTTCAGAATCGTATTGGCTGTTCTCTTCATGGCATATCTAGCACACGGTGATCAGACCATATTGAAAGGGTGAAGCCCTTTGTAGCCCATCTGCCTGGCATCAAATTAGCATTAGAAGACCTCTTGAAGCTGAACCTAACTGCCAAACAAGAACAGACATTAATGGAGCTTTGTCTTATGTGACATCATTCATTTGTGTGATAATGTCTGTTGTATGGTACAAAATATTAGTTCCAGTTGATATCTGTAACAAAGTTATCCAATCCAGAAATGCAACACTGGATGTTGAAGTGTCCAACATAAAAACCTTGATTTCAGAACTGACAGATCTCCACAACAGTTGGAAAAGTATGTGGAATGAAGCTACGCATGTTGCTTCCAATTTATACATAGAAATTAAACTATCTGGAAGTCATGGTGACGCAAAATGCAAAAGGAGGTTCCATGGTGATGATGCCAAATTGTCACAACAGCAACATGAAATGGATGACTCCCCTGAAGAAGCGTATTTCAGAAAGTCTGTTTTCTATGTAATGTTGGATAATGTTATTGATGAACTCACAGTTCGTTTCAATGCTGCAGTGAACATTTCTGAAAAGTTCAGCTTCCTCTGGAAGTACCTAACAATTCCTATAGATGAGCTGAGAGAAAAATCAAAATCACTGGCAAATCAATATCCTGCTGATATCAGTGAAGATCTTGTAATGGAGATGAGTCATCTGCCAGCTGTTCATCAATCACATTTTGGAGAGAACCAGCTGAGCCCACTGGAGCTGCCAAATTGCTTGAAAAAGTACAAACTGGAAGGACTCTTTCCAAATATATGCATCGGTCTGCGTATTCAGTTGACAATTCCTGCTACTGTCCCCAATGCAGAGCGTTCATTCAGTAAGCTAAAGCTGGTAAAACATTTTCTAAGATCCACTATGTCACAAGTATTGAGTCTGATCTAGCAAAACAGATTAATTTTGGTTATGTAATTCAGAGTTTCACTAGGAAAAAGGTCAGGAAAGCACCTTTGTTTGGCAGACAATAAATGCTATTATAAACGTCTTTTACTATTATAAATATATTACTGCCTTGGAGTCATATTCCAAGAACTCCATCATGTCTCTCTCTCCACATGGTCCACAGAGATATTTCTCAAGTCATTTGTACCCAGTTGCAGTATGAGTGTGTCATATGTGGTTTTGTAGTGCAGGGTCTTGAGTGCATTTGTGATGTGATGTGGCAAATCCTGGCAACTGACAGGCAGCTGACTATGACCTTCTCCTTGCACAGCCTGGTGAGTAGTGCACTGGTCTGTCTCACAATGGAATCACTGTGTAGAGGTTTGTTGTACAGGCTTTTGAAATGATATATGTTTCATGGTAAATGCTATCTGTATTGTATGTTTGTGAGATTATTGCTGAAGATATTTGTTTCTTAGGTTACATTTAGGAGATATTTTTGTTTTAGGTAAGTTACTTTTAAAGCCATTGCAAATATAAATCTAGGTTTTAGGTCTGAGCTGTGGTGAATTATTTAATGTTGTGTTGTGTGGTACAAGCAATCTGTTTTTTTTTTATTTGTAATGACTTTGTGTGAGATCTTTGCTTCTAATAACATTATGTAATTATCTGTCACCCACTGTGTCATGTTGTTTAATTAGTAGGTGGTTGTCCATAACCATTAGACTATTACTGCATTGATTAGAGATGTCTATTTCAACCAAGTTGACTACAGTGACAGTTGTAAAGTGAAAATCCATGGTTCTACATGCTTACTAATGTGGGCTAACGGGGAAATAGAACTTGTGAGGTTTGGAATTGAAATACTGGAGTGGTATTTGTCTAAAATAACAATCTAAGTCAACACAAAAAGAGCATAGTGCCTCTCAGCAAATACTGATGGAACCATTTAGGCTTTTAGTTAAGGCATTCATTTGAGGTATTCTAGTAATAGTGGATAGAAAATTCGTTTGAGCACCAACAACCAGGTAGGTAATAAATACTTATGTGGAGGTCAGTTTGAAGGATAGCATGAGGTACTAGATTAACCATAGTGGGATGCATGAGGTCTCAGTGTGTGAGGAGAAAATGAAAAGATGGTCAAGAGGACAATATTACAAAGTAAAATAGGAAGAGGAAGCCATCATGTCCAAAAGGAGAAACCAATGCTATATGCTACACTGAGGGAGAAGGAAAGGGCACACAAGATATTAAAATGGGGAAAAGTTAAGGAGGCAAACAATGAAAAGGTTAACAAAAACGAGGAAGGCAAAAATGGAGATAGGAAAGGGTTTGGCCCTAATGCATAATGTCATAACATATGGGGAGAGGGAGGGTGAAATGAAAAAAGGTAAGGACATACTGTAACAGCTGGACAGAACAGGAAAAGGCACAGGGGAGGAGAAGCATGCACAATTTAAATCATTTCAAAGATTGTATATTAAATCCCCACACACACGCACACACACGCACACACACACACACACACACACACGCACACACACACATATATATATATATATATATATATATATATATATATAAAATTTTGTTTAACCTTGTAATTTAGTCTACTGATAAACAATGATTTACTCATACTCTCGTCCATTAAATCAAGTAGGGAATAAAAACAGAAAAAAAAATGTCAAAGTCCATTATTAGCTCTGCAGTTGTTGTCTTAGATGCAAACGTTGTTTATTTATTTATTTATTTGCATTTGTTTACCAGGATGGTCCAGCTGGGCCAGAAGTGCCCATTTTCAGTGGAGTCCTGGGGAGAAAAGCTCCACATATAAGACAGTTCACATTTATCCCTATACATACTTATCTAAGTGTATTAATGTAATATACGATTGTTAGAATTAGAAATAAATAATAATATACACACTTATGTGTATGTAGAATTTTGTATAAGGGGGGCCCACACACCTTCTTCTACCGGGGCCCGGATTTTCTCTCGGTGGCCCTGGGTAGCCCTCAAAATAGCACCAGTTCTATTTATGCTATTCCTAAATATGTAGCACCCAGGGACTGCACACCATGCTCTAGAAGGTATGTTCTCAACTTTTGCGGGCTGTAATAAATTATAGATTTTTTTTTTCCTAATTGTAATTTGCTTCCCTGCATATTACAGAATTTCTCTAATGGTTTCCTTTTAGCTTCCTAAACAGACTTTCCATATGCAGGCAATCTGAAATAGGTATCTCCAGGTCTCCTTCACATAAATTCTTGATAGAAATTAATCCGCCACACTTTAGTCTTTCCTTGAATTTTATTTTAATTTAAAAAAAATAAGTTTCTGTGTGGTGTCCTTCACAGAATTGTGCTAAGTCCAGAGTCACCTTCTCCACATCTTGGTAAATGTAGACGATGTTGCAGAAAGACATAGCATTGCTTTCAGCCCATCACAATGCCCCTTATATAGTTGTAAGGAAGCATTAGTCTCATCACTGCTCCCATGGGATTTTAACAGTAACCCTTATTTCCCCACTTTAGATACCATATATCATCGCACTGCTTGATCTGCTCTACAGTTGACAATTTTTGCAGGCCTCCATCCTGACAACCACTTGAAAGTTTGATATTTTTTTTGTACTAATGGCTCATGTGTTCCAGTGACAAAATGAGTCAAGAGTGCTTGAATATGCAATCCATGACTTTTTCAAAAAATTTCAGGCATACCTTCAGCAAAGTCTAGGATAGATTACAAGACTGTCTGTGTGTTCACAACCACTATGCGTCATGTAATAATAATACAGGGAAAAAAAGCCAGGCATGTGTTCCTAATGCAGATTGTGGCATAGATATAGTACAGCAAAATGGTTCAATAGAAATTATGAAGTGATCTGCGCCAACCATTGCCTCATATATCTGACAGTAATACTTTTTTTTTTTTTATGAATGCAGCCTTTATTAATGTTCTACACTGACAAAGCATTCATTTTCAATGTATACCCAAGATAACAAAATAATGGGTTTAACATTTATAGCCTTTGCTGTACCTCCAGTATGCTCCAAACTGAAACAAATGCAACCAGTTAATTAAATTTAGCATTGCTGATGATAGGAAGACATGATCATCAACAGTAGTAGACAGTAAACCTTACACGACATGTGTAATTAGTGTAATTAATGTCATCAGATCACCACCACCCATTTTCTATTTATCCATTAGTTTGTATTCCAGGCTATCCTCTACTACATGAATATTACTGTCACCTTCTTTCTTACCAGTACATGACCCAGTTGGTCCATTTCCTTTCAAAGTTTCTTTAAATTTTTTCCAGAAAAATATTTCTTCTCCCTTTTTCATATTTCACTCATGATTTGCTTAATATCTTTCAATATTGGGGCACGTTCCCTTTTCCAGAGACATGTGACTGACTTGTTAGTTGCAATAATCAGAAAAGCAAGCTATTCCTGCAATGGATTTGTAGTTGGCTTTTACTCCATCATTACCTCTCACATTACCATCTTGGCTATCAACGTCATCCAATGCCCAAATACTTCACCTATATGATCCTGCTACTGTCTCTTTAAATAAGTCAGCTTGCTGCAGCTCCAGAAAACATGCTCCCAGGTATGTTCTTCTCCTGTCATACACCTGCAACAACTTCAGTCTACTTGCATATATACATTTTAGCTAGTTTAAGCAGAGTGTAGAAATATCTGTGAAGGCATTTCTGTGCGATGATATGAATATCTTCTCACCTTTGTTGCATACCTTGGTATTCTATACATAATGCTCTATGTTTCCCATATTATCTCCCTCATTGCCTTCCATATTTTAACCATAGCCTTATTATTTAGCTCAGACAGAGCATTCACTGCACAACATGTAAGACTCTTTCTATTCAGTGGCATTTCCCTTGCTGCCATTAACAAGATTACCAATTTGGGGTGGGAGGTTACTTCTTACCTATACATTTTTAGTTTCACTGATACTGTAAGAAGCCCTCCATATTCCAGTCTTAGCATTTTTCTAAAACCATAATTTTCAGATGCTCATTCCCATTCCGTTTATAATCTACCCTGCCTGATAATAGGCTAAATGTATCCCCCTTTCCAGATAATGTTTAGGACACTGAGCTAAATACGTGTTACAGGTTTGAATCCCAGTTGGCATCAACATGTTGCTCCAGGAAAGAGTCAAATTCTCATACATATATTCTCTTCCTTCTTCAGGCAGGATCAGAATCTCAGTCTTTTGTTCCAATGTCTCTGCTTTTTCCCAAGTAATTGTTTGCTTCCAGGGTTTCATTATAATTTCTGGCAGGCAATAAATATAGTTTCATTAGCTGGACCACCTCCTTATAAAGCCTGGCCTCTACCACCCATTTCTCTCATGACAGCCTCAACCTTATTCCAATCTCAAATGAAGTCCCTTGATATCCTTTTGATTTTCCTGATAAACCCTGATGACATTTACTCTGGGAATGATTGAAAGACATATAACATAGAAGTCAGTATGAAAAATGTTAGTGCTTGCACATGTTGATCAAATGGCATGTGCGTCCAGTGGGCCACTCTCCTCCATCACTTTCTACAGGATTTCTGCTTCTGTTTTCGTCACATAATTCTCCACACTGCCTGAAAACCAGACTCTCAAATATGCTCCCTCCTGCCTGAATAAAGGATATTCCATTTACAACCCCCAGGGAAGGAGCAGAATATGCAACTACTGATTTTGTTTTGTCTTGGTTTATCTTATATTCATAAACTGTTACAGACCTACTTAGCAGCTCAAATAATTTCTTCATTGCCCACAAGATTTGTGAGAAACAAATGAATGTTATCTGTTTTTAAATAAATTGTGATATTCTGCCTCTGTATCTCATAATCCAGTAACTGTGAGTTACTTATGAGCTCTGCTAACCTCTCCAAATAGAATGCAAACAGAATCAGAGAGAGCGGGCATCCCTGTGTTGTGGTCCTACATAGCCTGAAAGTCTTTAACAAACTTTAATGCAGTTTCAGCCTTGCCTCCCATCCATCTTATATGTTCATTAGCAGGAGTATTAATCTCATGGAAATCCAAAATTTCAGCAATGACTGGCTTAAATATGTACTGTCCACCCATTTAAAAATTTCCTGTGCATCCTGAATAACCAACACCACCCACTTACCTCAAAAATTTGCATCTGACACCACCAGTGATATTTTTAATCCATTATTGAAGATCCTTCTCCTCCTTCAGTATTACAACAATCACAGCTTGTCACCAAGAGGCCGGGGTAGTTTTCCAGCAGGATTCCATTGTACAGAAAGATCATAACTGCCTAGGTCTCATCTCCTGGACATTTACAAAATTCAACCATGATCCCATCTAATCCTGGTAATTTTCCACTTCTTGCATCACCATCACCCACTTGAACTCTTCAATGGTTATGGGGGAGATCGGCAATTTCACTTGTACATGAGTTATCATAGGAAGATTAATTTGTCATGTCTTACCCAATCCTCCGCCCAGTGTCCATTATAGCGCTCACAGAACACTCTTAGCACTAGGTCTGGGGCTTCTGTTTCTCTACTGTCCCATGGGTATGGAGCTCAGTCCTCATCCCCATTGTTACCTACTCCCCCAACTTTGCCACCATTCTTTTGTGGTTCCCTGGGGAATTCTGAAAATACATCTTAGAAGTCTTCCCTCAGAAATTAAAATTTCCTATCCAGTATTTGCTATATCTCTTCCTCTAGCTGTTTGACCATATTTTCCTGTACTCCAAAATGCATGTAACATGGAACCTCTTAAGGTCTGTCTTCTTATCCTGTAATTATTTCCTGCCCTTATCCATATTGCTTTTGTATGATTTTTTACCTTCCTAACAATGTCTGTTTTCAAACTATCCCACACTTTCCGTCCATCCTTGTCACTCTTCACTATCTGTATAACGTGATATTTAAACTCTGTAACAAGCCCTCCCCGAAAGCCTCATGCCATAAATAATAAGTAAGTAAGGAGTCTCCATTGCTTTCCTAGACTATCTTCCCTGCATGAATCATATAAAGTATTAGTCCTAATGGGGTGTGATTTGAAAACACCATGGGGCAGTTCACCAAGTCTATTGCTCTGTCTTTGTACTCAGCAGAGACTCTCATTCTATCTGGTCCAGACTGTGACTTACATCTTCCTGAGTAATAAGTACAAGTTGAGTGGCTATCTGTAGCGTCAGCCAGCTCAATAAATTCCAAGTATTTCTCCACATATTTTTCTACCCTCTGTATTCTCAGAGAATTAGGTCCAAAGTCAACATCTAAGGACAAGGTCACAGAATTCTAGTCTACTATATTTAGGCATCATGATCATAAATTCTTTTCTTCACAGCTCACTTGAATACCTACATATCTTCAGTATGGATCCATCTGGGCGTCAAAGAGTTGCAAGTGCATCTAAAGAACAGTAGCAATACTTTGCTTTTCCTCTTTCCATGAAAGGAGGCTAATGCGACTGTATCCCATTGGCCTCTTATTAGTTTTGCTTTCTCATTTACATCTAGATGGGTCACTTTTGTAAGAGTTCATGTATTCCCAAACTTTTCCTTGTTTACAGAAATTCAATGAACTCAAAAAACGAAGTAAACACTTTGAAGATAATAATAAACCTTGTATTTTTTCCAGATTGTCAAGATCCAAGTGGAGATACAGTCCATCTTCATGTTGTGGATCACACTTCTGGTATGTTTTACGATAAGTAGAGGTTTACTCCTGTCTGCATAAGCACAGTGTATTATGAGAAGAAAGTAACTCTTGTAACACAGAGTTCAGTTACTCACTTCAGCAAAGCAGCTGTTGTGTGACTTTACCTCACCATACCCACATATAAAAAAAATAAATAAATAAAATAAATACCAGCCATAGAGGTACATGTTTTACACAATATATGCATCTGGGTCTCTCAGATATGTGTACCAGCTAATCTCACACCACATTATACATGCTTTTCAATATGCATCCCTAGCTTGTCTTGCTGAGAAGATATAGAACACTTTCTGAATTCTTGAAGGAGTTGTAACAATTTATCTAGTATTTTGTTCAGGCTGGTTCCTGTGTGGTTGATTCTGCAGTCTTTGCTGCATGTGTTTTATTTTTAATCCTTTGATATAGCTGAGGACATCCTCAGGCATCCATGAATGACTTAAACCAGTCAAAAGCAGTGGTTTAAGGGTGGCTGGCTACACTACTGAAAATATAGCACCTTTATATATACTCTTTCTAATCAGTTGATTAAACTGTGCCCTCTTCTACCCAGTCTGGACAAAATAGTCTTTAGTGAAGAATGCTCTTCTGGCCCCTTACTTAAGTTGTCTACCAGACCTCCAAACTACTCCTAAACTTTACTTCACCACGAACTGGAAACAGAACAGCTCACCACCACACAAGGAAAGAAGCCAGTGATTACCTTTATATTTTATTAAAATTATACTCCAGCCGAGTTAGATTCACAATGCAGTTCCACAACACAGGTAAAATAAGCACACAATCTGGTTAGCAGCAAATACAAAGCATAAAATGCAGACTCCATTAGTGCCTCGGCTCTTCAGCCTTACAGAGTATATCCCTACTTCACATATTCTATCTTTAAATAGCATGATTACAAACAATTAACCAATCACAGACTTAAATTAATTAAAGAAAAAACTTCCAATGACATTCTTGATTCATTCCATATGGAATTAAAGTGTCTAACTTCAGAATTAAAGTAGATTCTAACTTCCAAAGTTGTCTTTTGATATCAAAGTCATACATTTGTTGTACTTGCCTCAAAATTGTAGCTCGTAAACCTTGTATATTTCCACTGTGACATTCTTTAAAATGTAATGCAACAGGACTTTCTTCTTTGCCCTTCTTAACATCCCTAACATGTTCCTTCAATCTTTGTTTGAAACTTCTTTTACTTTCCCCTATGCATACCTTACCACAGGGACATTTCCTTGTGTAGAGGTGAGCTACTCCCAAACTTTGTTCTTTTAAAGAGAAGCAATGCAGTCTCATGATTATGTTGTGGAGGTGGACAGTCCCAGATCCTGACGCCTGCTGAGCAAATCACTGCTCCCGCACCCTCTGGATGGGAGTCTCAGGGATCCCACACTACTGAGCACTCCAGATCCCTCTGGGTGGAGCTCTTAGGAATCCCCAACCATTTACTGCTCCCTCTGCCTCTGGGTGGAGCTCTCAGGGATCCCCAACCACTCAGTGCTCCAGCTCTCTCGGGATTGAAATCTCAGGGATTCCTGACCACTCAGTGCTCCCTCTCTCTCTGGCTGGTGCTCTCAATTGTCCCGAACCAATTAGTTCTCCCACTCTCCCACTCTGTCTGGATGGGGTTCTCAGTGATTTCTGACCACTCAGTGCTCTCACTTCCTCTGTATGTAGCTGTCAGGGATTCCTGACCATTGTTCCAGAGACTTTTGGGCAAACTGCTCACTAATTACATCTATCATCTTTTTGAGGACCCAGTTAACCTGATAATTTATGATGGGATCTATCTTCTTCATCTGTTTGTTTATCTTCTATTACCTCCACTGTAGATTCAAGATAGGCTACCCTCCCCTTCAACTGTTTGTTCTTCACTTCTAAATGCTATATAGTATCTGAGTGGTTAACAGTTATGAGGCTAAACTTTACTGTTGAGATATTCCTGGTACTGCCTCAGTGTTTAATTTTTCTGTTGATACTTTTTCTTGTACAGAAATTGCTTCTTTATATTTTTCATCATTTTTCACTTTGTTATGCACCTTAGACACAGCTTGGGTCATTGTTGTGTTTACAGGTAAGCTCTGAACTATTTTCTTTAACTTTTATTGCTTGCAGTCTAGAGTCCTGGAGAGACACATCAGTAACTAAACAGCCATACTGGAAGTCCTTGCCAATATCTGACTTGCAGTTATGTTGTAATTACAATTCTGTAAGTTTACAGAGTAATATAGGCCAGGATTTATGAACGCCTTCCACATCACACTAAGCCAGTTTGTGTGATGCATAGTAAAGAGTGGGGTGTCTGTGATTCAGAAACCACTATAACATGATGTGTCCAGCTAGAAAACATGGATTACAGGACCTATATACTAACGACCATATAATGAGGTATGTTGTATGCTAATGAAGCAAAAAAAAAACATGCCTTGCTCAAGTTAGCAATGAATTAGACCATATGATCACATTCATCCAGTGGAAAATTTTACAATAAGTTAGGGGGTCCCACAGCCATTGTAAACTTGGAGCAGCAAGAGGCTGTTATAGCAGCTGATGATGATGATTTGGTCAGACATCACCCCCAAGGGCGTAGGGTCTTCAGACCATGTTTAACTTTTCAAGGCCTCCATGAAACAGATGTAATGGACCACTACAGGGTAAACAAGGATACCATACAACAAATAGTGGACATGTGTTTCTCACATCTACACTGCTGTGGAAATCATGGAGAACCCATCTCAGTGAATACTTTGATATGAGTATCATTACATATTTTAGCTGCAAGGATCTTTCAGTCACCTACAGGAGACACAGTTGGAGGTTCCCAGGTTTCAATGTCATGCTTTAGCATGTGGGGGAAGCATATATGGTTTCCATGTCCTACAAAAGGAAGGGAGAGCTACTAGTACTACATGAGAATTGTATGCTATAACTCATTTCCCTGAGGTGCTGGGGTAACAGAATTCATCCACATTAAAATAAAGACCCCCATCTAGTGAACTGGGAAGGCGGTACATGAACCTCAAAGCGTATCACTTAAACAACTGCCAGGTGGTCTGTAATGCACAAGTTATCATCTACAATGTGTATGCAGGCTACCAAAGCAGTTTCCACAACTCACCATATAGCACACCTGTGACTTGTACCAAAGGTTTGCAAGGGGTGACTTTCCACAAGAACATCTAGTGGGGATGCCGGTTATGCCCTAGAACCATGGCTCATGACACCAATGAGAAATCCACACAACCCCACAGAGCAATGATGCAACCATGCCCATTTATAAACTAGAAACTTCATGTGTCTGGGCTGCTCATGTTATGGTTCCACTGCCTGGAGATATTTGGTGATGGTGCTCTGCAGCATGACTTTGCCATCTGTGCCAAAATATTGACTGAGTGTGCTGTTACATAATATAATACTTTGAAAGCAGTTACTGCAAAGTAGCCCTTTGCAGGGGCCACAGTTCCCAGCACCACAGGCAGTGGCAGCTCAGCTGACACAGACGAGAAGTCAGAGGAAAAGCCATTAACAGTGTACAACCATGCTAGATGGAGATGGGCAGGATATGCTGTCACTGGCTAAGATGCCACAAATTGCACATATACTTAGTACAGAAGTTCTATAAAAGATCAAAGATGCAGACTACAGCAATAATAACTAGAAACAAAAAACTGACATTGCTTATCCATGCATTACCTGGCTAATTAGAGTATCAGAAGTAGACAGCCCAAGGCCAGGGAGCTCTTACAATTATTAGCACAGGAGGGTAAGCAAGTTTTCCTGCAAAACTACCACAATACCTAAACAGATTAAGCAGACAGTAAAAATGATATGCTACAGACAGGAAAATGAGTACATAAATGTATATATGAGTTCAGCAGATGCAGATGATAACAATGATGCATAGAAACAAACCAGACTGCTTACCCATGCATTGTCTGGCTAATCCATGAATCAGACATAAGCAGCCCAAATTATAAACTTTTCCAGAGTCCAGGACGCTGCTATCATCACTTGTAGAGGTGGGTGGGAAGCTTTCACAATATTTGTACTACAACTTTTAAGCAGAGTAAACACACACACACACACACACACACACACACACACACACACACACACACACACACACACACACACACATACACACACACACACACATACACACTTTAAAATGATGAGGCATACACATAAAAAAACAGACTTGGCCCACCCAAGCATTGCCTGGCCACTCTGTGCATTGGGAATTAGCAACCCAAGTAACAGGCTGTGTAAAAAGGCAGGGGCATAGTTATCATAATTTGGTTGGAGGGGGGTTTACATAAGTGCATATGTTTAATGTGTGAACATCCATGAGGAACTCTGTGTGTGTGTGTGTGTGTGTGTGTGTGTGTGTGTGTGTGTGTGTGTGTGTGTGTGTGTGTGTGTGTGTGTGTGTGTGTGTGTGTGTGTGGTGTTATGGCCATTGTGAGTGTGTGTGTGTGTGTGTGTGTGTGTGTGTGTGTGTGTGTGTGTGTGTGTGTGTGTGTGTGTGTGTGTGGTGTTATGGCCATTGTGAGTGTGTGTGGGTTTGTAGGGGCACAGCCTTAGCATGTGTGCTAGCACTATGCTCTGGCATACTGGACAGGTCTAATCAATCCATGGAAGAGGATTAAGTTTGTAGCACACACTTTCACCTCCAAGAACTGCATCTGCCAGCAGTTGCACTGGTTGTTCCACAGCCCCGTTTAGAAATTGGTGTGCTACCCAAATGTGAATGGTGGCTACTGGATGAGGTGTCTGCACAACCACATCTAAGGCCATGCCCACGCGAATGATTTCTCCTGTGAGTAGGTACATCCACAATCAATATAGCAGTGGAAGTGCTGTAACTACAGGAGTGGGATCTGACACATCCATTGTCACATGGGATAACATCTGAGGATATACCAGATGGCCAGCCTTGTAGATGTTGCCAAGCCATCAAAAGATGACCCAAAAAAGACACTGCATGGTCCAGTGTAGCATTCTTTCCTATCCAAGGTGTTGCACACACAGTTTTTGCAGTTCCATAAGTCAGCATGCACAACATGCATTCGTCACACAACCTCTTCCAAGGCCCTAGTGGAACTCACCTGTGCCTACATGATGGCCCTGCAAATACAATGGGTGGCAGCAGTAGACACAACAACCTCAAAGAGAGGATAATAACCATATCTTCACTGAGCACCTCTATTGACCCCTGCTGTGGTTCCTACTGCCCAAGATGACTAGTGGGAGATTTAGACATGCCTGCACCTGGGTCCACCACACTGCTGTGTCCCTATCAGCATGTCTACTTTCAGATGGTTCTGTGTCATGTGTATGATTAGGCAAACTGTGTCCATAGTGTGGAGTAGGGATTTGGGGAACATACTCTCTGTGCCTGACATACCTCCTGCAGATGCAGACTGTGCTTACTTATCCCTCTCATCATCATCATCAGAGGATAAAGATCCCGCAACATCAGACAAAAGTAGTTCCACACTGTTGGTGCAAGACAGTGATTCACCTGTGAATACAACAAAAAATGAAGCTAAGAATATCCATTGTAAGTATGCCCAAACACCACAACTACACATGCAAGTGCTATAATGTAAAATAACTAATAAAGATTACTAATACAAGTAAGTATGACCATACCATGTGCAGGTGGTTAGAGCACCTTGACGTGAGATGTACCTTGGTACAACAGGTGACAGAGGTATTATAAGCATGCAAGTATTTGTATTGTAAATGGGGGACTTAGTAAATTTAGAACAACATACCTGAGGCATCACTAGTCAAATTTCTTTGGGGTATGTCCAACTCTGCCACAACATCCAGCACTACACTGTGAAACTCAGAGGAGCTGCCAGATCCTCTGAGTGATGCCAGGAGCCCTCCATCTCAGTAAATGTTGGTACCGTAAACAGATCACTATCTATAGTCCTCTGCTCCTGTGCAACTGCCTCTGCTCTGATGACAGCCAGGTGTATATCATCAGTGATCCTATGTTGGACCAGTTCACAATTACAACCATGGCCAGCAACAACATTCGCATCGTTAACCACCTGCCACCAGACAATTCACAGAAGGACTTCTTGGAGGGTTGCACTTTAAGGAGCAGCCCATCATGGAGACAGGCAGTTTGTACTACCCACTCATTCTCAGCCTCTGAAAAAGGAGGCTTGTAAGAGGAGGTGCCCTTAGCAGTCTTAGGAGCCATATCCCTGTTGCTATGGAATGAAAAATGGATATCAAAACACAGTTTACTACACTGGTAGTACACAAGATGTAAACATTCTGAATTATATGCCAATACACCCTTATGAAATAGCTTACTGAAGTCTAATACAAAGACAGTTGTACCCTAGCAAAATATAACCAACAGTTAAAAGTCCAAATGTGCATGCCCTCCTTCCAGTAACGCAAACAGCTGCACCATAAAAAAAGTCTGAATGCACATGCTCCCACCCTGTAACATTAGCACAGCTGTACCCAAAAAATACACCCAACAGTCAAAAGTCCTAATGCATATGTCTATCACCCCTAAGAGTAACATATCTGTACCCTAAAAAAATACAGCCAATAGGCTGTCTAAATTCATCCCCCACCCAAAGAAAAAGAATTAACAAATGCAGGAATGTCCAGTTATCAGTTATACAACCCTATATGCATACCAGCAATATGAACACAAGACAACCTAATCTCTCATTGACAGCAATTAAACACACCTTTTGATTTGCCCACCATTGCAGTGGCACATGTCAATAGGTATACCACTCCACAAACAGAATTCTAAACTGTCTGCTCAGCAGGCTACTAAAGCCTATAGATGTGTGTGTTGCACCAAGCTCATCTAAGATATTCATGATGACTTTCACAAATTAGAGTGAAAGAATGCAGGTAGGCAGCACAAAGCAAATCAATACCACACCGTAAAGTGAGCATTTGTATGAATCAAGATATACCTTGAAATATTTCTGAAATAATTCTCTCTAGTTCTGGAGCAATTGTGAGAACAATTTTATTGAGCAACACAAGGGGCACGAAGTAGTCTTCTGTGGTGCAATGGAAGACCCCTACCCCACTTCACACTTATAAGGCACAGAAAAACCCTCTGGGCTTGTTGAATATGCTAATTAGTTCTCAACTTACTGTACTTTCTGAAATGAGCAAAGACAGTAAACATTGTGTTGGGGTCTACATGATGTCTTGCAGACACCTGAGCAGCACAGGAGTGGGGATTAGGACTAATACCTTTGAAGTATGCCTCATTAGGAGTGCTGATTAGTGAATGATGTATCAAAGAGCCAAGCTCAGCAAACTCACACTATGAAAGGGTATGTTAAACAAGTAGCTGTCACAAATACCTTTAAGTTAGTCACCTTGGAAAACATGACCAAGCTTTGAGACTCTTATTGCCCATGTACTTTAAAATGTATTTGAGGTGGGTGTGCAAACATTACAGACATGGGTGAAGATTCTTAGTAATGAGAAGGATATATCCAACAATATAAAGCTGGATTACATATTAAGCATATAGTCACATTAGAAAACAGTGAAATATAGTTATGCCGTGATTTAAGATGTGAATTAATACTTTACATAAATTTTATGAGCATTTCATGCAAAATGTGATTGAATGTTCACCTTCATTTTTACTCTCAGATCTGTCCAATTCTCCCATTATCCTACTTTAATCTCTTCAGAAAAACAAAACACACCTATGACCAATTGGTGTATTGCAACATAAATTACCATTGCAGAAGTAAAATGAACTTAAACCATAATTGAGTCTGCTTTTCACAAGTGTTACTGTGGAGCAATATGTTAATGATGTCAACAGTCCATTCTAGTGCCACTGGTAGAACCCCTTCATCACGCACATCACATAAGTATTCACAGTCAAAAATGTTTTCCATTAGCAAATGCTACAGAAGAAAATGGCACGTTTGCCCAAAGTATTTGTAGGTTCATGTACAAATGCTGCATGGCAGTTAGCATTGACTCTTTTGGCTGGTTATCATTTGCCCTTAGGAAATGACAGCTCCCATTCCATGGCAAATGCTGAGAACATTTCTACATGTACACTAAATTAACACTTGACCATGGTTGCATACCTGAGAATGGCATTGGTGTGTATCAGAGAGCATTCTAAAAATAAACACAATTAATGCAAGAAGAATCTTTTCCACATAAATACCATTGTGCCTCAACTTATTAGTGAAGTGGGAGACCCCTTATAGTGCAAAAAGCACACAGCTAGAATTCAGTGAACTGGTTTTCATGAGTATCGTGTCAGTCTACTGATATCGTACATGATAATTTATTTCTTGGTACACATCCCCTCTCACAGTATTATATCAGTCTTCTGATGTAGTACGTTATAATGTATAACCTAGCACACATCTCCTCTCACAGTATTATATCAGTCTTCTGATGTAGTACGGTGTAATGTGTAACTTGGAACACATCTCCTCTCACAGTATTATATCAGTCTTCTGATGTAGTACATTGTAATTTGTAACTTGGCACACATCTCCTCTCACAGTATTATGTCAGTCTACTAATATAGCACATTGTAATGTATATCTTGGTACACATCTCCTCTCACAGTGGCAGTGGCATACCTAACTAATAAGCTTTATTTATAATCTTATTGGAATAAGCATTTATTCAAATTTCCTCATGTGTCTTACTATTGTAATGTTGTCAAAATGTACCACCCTGTTATGGGTAATGCGTTTATACAAAAGACAATCAAATCACAAACATGCACCAAAAAGTATGAATAGATAATATCCATGATGGCATATGTGCAGTATTACAATATATGCTGTACTGTTTCTGATCCACATAATGCTGTAGCATATGTAACATAGCTTATTTCCCAGTCATCCATACATTTCTAACCCTCATTTCACAGACATGTAATATCAGTTCTTCTTTGGTGTTACTAACCTCATGAACTTGTGAATGTTATAATCCATCTCTGTGCACATACCCAAAAGTGAAAAAAATGTCAGTTGAAATAGAGATAATAAATCACTATTAGCCAGTATATATATATATATATATATATATATAGAGAGAGAGAGAGTTTCACTTTCAAAGCTCAAAATACCGAAATGTCAAATTTTAGCATCTCAAGACAAAAAAATTTAAAGTGAAAATCATGAACCATGGAAATTATGTGGGAGATATGCCCTATTCTCCACTGTAGTGCGACCCCAGAGTTGGCATATATCGTTTGGGGTTGGGGGGGTGTAACCCCCTACCTAGGTGGATTTACGATGGTATGGTATGTAGTTTGCAGTTTTGGTAAGTGTTTACTTGCCCTGGGACAATTTCCATGGTTCTTGATTTTCACTTTTGATATTTTCATGTCAAGATACTGAAATTCGACATTTTAGTATTTCGAGCTTTGAAAGTGAATCCTTATATATATATATATATATATATATATATATATATATATATATATATAGGTCTACCTGAAAACGCTGACAATGCAGAACGCCGACAACGAGAACACCGACACCGGAAGATAGACAACGGAGAAGACCGACAGTTGAGTATCCCAATGCTGAGAACACCGGCACGTTAAGGTAAGTGTGCGATAGGGATGGACATTAGGGTCAGGGTGTGGTTACGGTAAGTGTGTGATAGTGATGGAGTTTAGGTTTAGGGGCGGGTTAAGTGAGTTAGGGTTAAGATGTGGGCAAGGTAAGTGTGCGATAGTGATGGACTTGAGGGTTAGGGGTGGATTAAGTGAGTTAGGGTTAGGGTGCGGATAAGGTAAGTGTGCTATAGTGACGGACCTTAGGGTTAGGGTTTGGGTTAAGGTTAGTGCATATATAGTTGTGTTTGTAAGGTTTAGTGTAGGTTTGTAAGGTTTTTGGTGTGCTTGTGTTGTGTGTGTGTTTTTTAGGAAAGGTATTTGTTTTGTTGTTTGTCGGGATTTTGGTTTGTCGGGCATGTGAATTTTTGTTTTTTTGAACTTTTTTTTTTTCGGTGTTTTCGTGTCGGTTATCTTGTTGTCGGCGTTTTTCAGGTAGACCCATATATATATATATATATATATATATATATATATATATATAGATCAATGTGTCTAATGTTGACCTAATAATGTCAAAATGTGAATGTCACCACTATCTGTTCATACACAAAGGTTACTCCTTGGAACATGCTAAACTAAAAAAGAGAGTTTTTGCAGGGAACAAGCCCCACTGCAGGCCCCCCCCCTGCAGCCCCATGTGGGGGGCTGAACTACACACACCCTGCTAATTATATAACAAAACTTCCAGGGAAGGGGAACATTCTCCTTTCCTGGTGATTATCCTTTATTGCACAACTGTCAACCATCTGCATTATTGACCAAAGCAGGTTAACAATACAATGGTCAATATTAGCTACAATCAACTAATGTCATGGAAACTATATATATATATATATATATATATATATATATATATATATATATATATATATATATATATATACACACACACACACACATACAGAGAGAGAGGTATGTATACACATCGGCACACATAGGTTTTGCACCTAAAATTGACAGTTGAGTCATACGAGATATGGTATCTATATCATCTTTCTCTGCCATCCTTAACACCACTTCAGTTCTCCATGGTGGGTGTTATTGTGCACAGACTGGAGCAAATGAGGTCTGGATTGGGCAGCACTTCCATGCCATTTTCCCTGAGATCTTTGAAGGGAAGACATAGTAGGTGATGGTAAGGCTAGTGCTCCATTTAGAGCACAGCAGTAGTGTAAGGAGGAGTCCATGATTGTTTACACATCATCATAAACAACTGCAGCTGCAGACTATGGCAGGAGGGCTATACAGGGTCTCAGTACAAGCCTGAGGCATCAAATAGTTTGGCCAAGGCTGTCCCCATGCTACTGGCATCCCGTACTTGGGGGAACAATGTTATCACCATTGTAGTGACATGAAACGTCACCAAGCTGACCTCCTTGGCCAATATTTGGCATATGATAGGGCAAACCCACCACCTCAGTATTGTAAGTATATAATCCCATAACTATACAAGCCATTTCCAGGACATGGCAACACAAACTTTTCATTAGTCTCTTTCCTTATGTGTAGCCCATGCAGACATTGAAGGAAATCTGGAGGCATATTGTGAGAGACTGTAATGCTTCAGAAAGGCATGGGGTAAGTATGTTTTCGGGTATTAATGAGTGCAATGAGAAAATACAAGTAATTTCACTAACATGTAATAAAGCTTCTGGAAATCAGGGCACAAGTTGTTTTCAGACAACTAACTTAGTATGCCTATTCTATGCGTGTTCAAACCCAGATTAGCTTATGTAGTTACAAACTCGTTAATTGTCAGCTAAGGTCTGATGGTTGCGGGTTCCATTCCACCAAACAGCAAGTGTATTTAATATGAACTTTGCATTCCATATATTGGATGGCTGTAATCATAAGTTATATCACCATGTCATGAGGCCAATTATATTATAAAATCGACTGTATCCATACAATTAATTTCAAATAGGTGCATTTCCTGTAAATGATTGTTACATGCCACAACCAGCGATATTATACCTTTGGTATAATAGAAATCAATGGCCTCACACGTTTATATTTGGATGTAAACAATCCTAAGAATGTATCTGGAATTTGTAATAACTTTGACTTTAACATTAAAAAAGTATTTATAATACTTTTGTTGCAATGTCTCTCTCCACCCTCTTTCTTGCTATCCTACTTTTTTTCTATGCATTTTTGATTGCAGCAACCATTACTGCTCCACCACAACCACCAGCACCGAGAGCTAGTCTGACCACAGCAGCTTGCACAACCAACCCTCCATAGGGGACAATGGCGGTGCCACCAATAACAACAGAGGCACCAAGTACTTCTGTGTCACAGCCTGGCAGCATTACCTCTACACCTCCTGTACTACCTGCACCACCTGTGTCACATGGCTCTCTATCAGGGGCTGGTGCAGTGAAACCCTCCAGGAGTAGTGCCAGTGGAGGTGGCATTGCTGATGGGAGAGAGACTGGACAGGGGCCTCAGTGCCTGAATTATGCATGTGGAAAAGATTCTGTAGTGCATTGCCATCTGCTGCCCCATCCAGCACTGCCTGAGGTTTCCAGGGCAGGAGATAGAGGTACTATGAATTACTCTTACATACACATATATATCATTCACTACCACGACAATTCATCTGAAGTAACACAGATTACTTCAATACTTCGCAGACATGGACATAATAGTTTGAGCAGTACAACAAATCACTCTTTTGACTTTTACCGTTGTGCAACACTTGGCATCAAGCAGCAGCACTATTCATATTTAGGTAATGGCAACTGACACTGCACATCCTATGGCAAAAACTGATCAGAATTTGCATTTGGCAGCATGTATATGCTGACCTTGTGTGAATGGACTTAGCCTCAATGTTCAACAGAAAGTAATACTGACAGAAGAGTGTATAAACAATTGTTATTATAACTACAGAAGCTTACATGGTTCGATGGACTCCTTATATGATGTTCAAATTGTCAATACAGTACATTGCAACTTGTGATCCACCCATTACTGGTGTTTTTTTCACAATGTACTTTTGTCTGTCTTCCATAAATTTATCACACTCTCTTCAAAGTTGTGCTTTCTAACAAATTTTGTATAATTTGTTCTGTGGCATTGGTGGTTGGTGCATAAGTCAAAAGAATGTGATGTAGGCGGGTGTTCTAATCTGGTTTGGTGTATGTTATAGCAGAGGGCAAAAAAACAATTGGTGACATGTAAGAATGACTTACTCAGCAGATGTGATATGTGCAATTCTACTTTGCTGCAACACTTTCACAGGGAGGGGATTTTGATACCCTAAGTGTTGTACTTCCTTTTAGGGAAGACCATATGCATTCAAACACACTGATCATGTCATCCCTTCAAATGTGTGCTTTCGGAGAACTGCTATATGACTTCTTCTGTGGCATCCATAGCTAGTGCCCAAGAGAATGGGAGTTGGGCGGCAGGTATTTTTTAAAATTTGATGAGGTGTACATTGTATCAGTAACATGGAGAAATGGCTTACTTAAAAATGTATATTTTGTATCTATCATTGCACAGATGGTTTGCATAAAGCAGAATCACTACTACAGGTTGGTAAATAGTAATTATTATTTCTCATTCAATGGCAAAAATTGCTGAGAATTTGCCTTCAACAACATAGATATGCTGACTGCCATGCTATGGCACATAGAATCAATGCATGAAGGAAAATATAGTGATATAGGCATGTGTAGACATTTATTATGTCAACTGTCACAGCTTCCAGAGTTCACTGTACCTCTGGTGTAATGTTCAAATTATCTGTAAGTTATGCTGAGGCTTGTGATCCACCAATCACTGCTGTCTGTTTCACAATGCTCATTTGTCAGTCTTCCACAATGTTGTCACACTCCCTTCAAATGACTACTTCCTAACACATGCTGGGCAACTAGTTCTGTGGCATCAGTAGCTAATACACAAGTCATAAGAATGTGAGTTAGATATGTAGGGGTTCTAACCCAATGTGGTGTACATTGTAGCAGTGTGCCAAACAACTGCTGATAAACAGGACTGACTTACTGCACTGGCTTGTTGTGACAAAGTTTACTGAGCTAAGACACTGTCTCAAGGAGAGGGTTTTGCTCCCTTAAGTGCTGTATTCACTTTTAACCCTGGCCATATTCATTCACATACACTCTTGTTGACATTCCTCCAAATATGTGCTTTCTGACAAGCGTTTACCTTGTGGATTATTTGTGTGGATTTTAAACTGTGGTGAACTTCAATAAAGTGCGGTTTTGGTGCGCTGTTTCCAGCTCTTTTTCTTTTATTGCTTTCTGACATTGTTGTGTGGCATCATTTGCTAGTGCACAAGTCAAGGGATTATAAGTTAGGAGAGCAGGGTTCAAATCTATGATCTATGTTGTGGAATACTGACAACTGTCATTATCATTTGGTAAGAATGCTGCCATGTAAGCAACATGCAATAATATGTGCAGTGGTGCAGCAGTTAGCATTGTTGCCTCACAGCAAGAGGTTCTCTGGTTTGATTCTTGACTGGGGTGCCTTCTATGCAGTCTACATGTCCTCCCTGCATTTGCATGGGTTTCCTCTGGCTGCTCTAGTTTCCTCCCACATTCCAAAGACATGTGTCTGGAGCATTTCTCCCCAGGCCTCTGCTGAAAATGGGTTCTGTCCCAGTCGGACTTTACCAATAAACAAATGCTAAATAAATAATATTTTAGCTGACATATTCCATGCCTCACTCATATCATGCTGCTATTCATACATTGGCTAGTGGCTTTCAATCCCCACCTGCATTATGTAATTTTTCTCTGTGCATTTTACATTCCACAATATTACTTTTAACTTTACTTGTCTATTTCTATTCACACCTCTTCAGAACACCTTCTGTTGTGGCATATTATAGTCATGTCAACTGATCTGCATTATCAGTGCGAAAGGTAATGAGGTGGAAACCATTAATGTGCATTTTGTTTGGCTGACATTACCTAATCTGTTCCTTTGTGGTGTATTTGATAGCCATCTCTTTCCTGAGTATGTTACTTTGTTAAATATGCTTTGCTAATACCACATTCTGGTGAGCCTATCCTTGAACAAAGTCAGGGATTGAAACCCAGGTATGTGTATTTTGTTTGTATGATGTCAACTGTCCTGTAACCTAGAAATGTGTTATTCCCTTCACCATTTCTCCACTGTTTCTGTAGCATGCTCCACTAATACAGTAGTCTTGAACATGCCAGTGACATCATCAAGGACTCAATGTCATCCTTAAGTTTGTCTGCATTACTGCTCTCATCTGTTACATTCCCCAGACTACTAGTTATCCTGTCATGAATATGTACAATCTGTGGTTACAGTGGCATTGTGTTAACATAATTTATTTAGGTACATGCTTAGATCAGTGTTGGAATGGCCATTTGAGAGATATGTATTATTAATGGCTACTTAATGTGGTAATTATGTGGTTTTATGACCCCTTGCAGTATGACATCTGGTATCTCAGCTTAACATTAAAATGTGGATATACTGGTGTTTAACGGACTGCAGGGCTGCACTGAACCATTTTGGGATAAACATCTTCCAGTTTTAACCTACCATCATGGTATGAAATGGGTGCATGAATAATACTCCCAATTGTTGTTAGGTATGTACACGTTGTTGCATCACATTACTGGTTTGCTTTCACACCCCCTTTCTCCCACATACATACTTCTCACTTGTCCAAAGTTTAATAGCTAGTCCACATTTTTGCGTCATAGTTATATGGTCTTTTAATCATAACATTTGTGGTTTTCTGGCATGTCCTTGAGGATTGCAGTCACTAAAACAATGACAGACCTTTGAGTTTCACACTTCATACACTTCAGAATATGCATGCTAATGAGAAAAGTGTTATTCTCACCAATTTCTCCATGTATAAGAACATAACATTTACAAACAGTCACTAATTTTTGAACTGTTGTCCCAACAATATTTTGTGTTTGTCCATAATTCTTGCACTGAGAGTTTCAGAGGTGTGCCCATGTATAATTCAAATTGCTTAGATGGTTAAATTGTCCTACACATTTTTATGTTGAACATTTCCATGACTGCTTTGTTATGCAAATCACTTTGCAACTAATATTCACCCTCTCCATGATTTCTGCTAATGAACTCCCCTCCAGCCCCCATTGTTTGTTTGTTGCTTGGTTTTCCATTGCTCATGATTTCTTGGATTCTTTACCTAATGATGTTGATTATGTCCTCACTACAGACCTGTGCATGTGCATGTGCTTCAGATAACGTGGTTTCTCATTTACACTCATTTATCTACACCATGTACTTAGACATGAAAGCGGAATGACTTAACACAGTGTGACCATGAGCCTGCGTTCAAGGATAGAGTCCCTTTCATGTAATGTGCATTGGCCACATGCATATTTGATTAACAATGCTGCCCATTATTGCAAAGATAGATACAGCCATCATGTTAATGAATCTCCACGATAGTGTTGGATATACAGTACAGTGGAAGGCACCCAGGGAACATACTCATACTAGGACAGCCATGCATCCATATTGTGGGGAGCATTACTGATTAAGACCAAATAAGCTATGTTGTCCAAGTCAGTACTGTAGATGTGACATAATTCTAAGAGTTGTTTATGATGTTAAAATGTAGAACTAAAGAGTTTCAGCAAGAATGTCCCTGTTATTGGAACCTTCTTCCCAAAAAATATTTATTTTTTTTATCCTTTGCTGACCAGTTTACTCTCACTAGGCTAGTAGCTGTAGAGTCAGCTACCAATCTACCTGGCATGGGATTAGAACCCACAGCCTTCTGCACCAAAAACACGTGTGCGACCTTTTGCTCCACTCATAATAAAATCAGTTATACTATTTTCTTATTGCTGAATTGCCTTAATAAAGGGTATGAATGCTACTGAAACCAAGATAGTCACTAACTGTAATAATCTAATGCTGTCTGACTTCTTTGCATCTATTTGATCATTGTCTATAAAATTATAGGCTTAATTTGCTTACATTGTTCTGTTCACAGAACAGTTTTTATTTCACTAATTAGTATTCATTTATTTCTTTATTATAAGACTTTCCATTGCACAAGGACAAATTTCTCTACATGTTAAGCAAGATTTTATGCCATTTCTAATTTTTTTCATGTTATTAATATCATTATTTATGCTTTTTTATCTTCTGAATTCTGTTTTCTTCCTTTTTTCATAGTTTTGTTTTTGCCTTTTCTGTTTTACCTGCCCTTGTCTATAATAGCTAGGTTGTTAATGACAACTTATTCTATTTACCTTGTTTGCAACCTTATCTTTGTTCCAAGTTGCAACTGAAAAGTGTCACAGACCAGCTCACCCACCCAGATAGCAAACAAAAAAAGTATAGCAGGGGTCAGTCTATTTCCTGATGCACAGTGCAGGGAGCCATAAATTAAATAAATTATTTCATATAAATATTCTTTTCTTCAGAAACTATATTTCATGAACAAATCGGTTTTAGTTTTCTGTGAGAGACTGCACCATGACAAGTTTGCCGCTCTATGAAATCACCATTCAGATTACTGCATCTCAGATAGATGACCTTTTTCAGTGACCTTCTCACTTATTGTTTCAGTTTGCATCTCAGACAGAGCAAATTCATGTCATTCTGTTCTGATCTTCAAGTAAAAGTTAAATGCACATTATTCATCAAACTGAATCACATCTGGCAAACCGGCCTACTCACTACTATATTTATTACAGAAGAATGTCAGCCCATTTAATTTCAGTCTCTCTCAGGCAAAATCACCTTTGCTAAAATCATCCAGAACAGAGAGGATTGAAGTACGGGAAGCACTACATTAATGAAATGCTTAGTCATAGCTGCTTCATACATGAATAACTAAATTCCTAGCTCGTATCTGTCCTTGCAGTGCAAACAACATTTCTGTGTAGAATGGGGGGGTCCTGATACATTTATTTTGTTTCACAAGTTTACTTACACAATGGCATACAGATACGTGTTTGTAATGTAAGCTTTCATTTACATAAACACAAAATTAGGAAAGCAGTTTTGAACAAAGATGTAATAATCAAAATGCATTGAAGAACTAAAGTCAAACAGTGGCACCTATCAAGTCAATCTAATACTAAAAAGTAGGCGATAAGTAGCCGATTGACCGTAATCTGATGTATGAGAGAATGAGAGCTATCGGTAGTTATTTAATCTATAAAGGGCTACGACCAAAGATTTTCAGAGTAACAGAACAATTTAAAATTATATAAAAAACAAACCTATCTAGTCTACTCTTCAAGTAAATCTTACTCTGTAGCAAACCTGCATTCCTACCCTAGCTTTCAAGCCTTGACAACCAAAGCATGCCTTCTTGAATGCCTCTGTAGATCCATTCACACTGCTCATTCCATTCCATAAGTCCACAAACCTCTCCCTAAAGACAGAGGTTTGAAGAAGCTATCTGGGTGGTTGTTTCTTCTTGCCCAACACTCTCTTACTAGGAGACTTCAACTACCCCTCCATCAACTGGGAAAACTACTCAAGCACCAATGCACTGAAACAATGCTTCCTGAAATTCATCAATTCCAATGCCCAGGACCAGCTCATACTGACCCCCACTAGAGGAAGCAACATCCTTGACCTGGTTATTATTAACATGGGCAACTGTTGCTCTACACCAATAATCAATCCCTTCCTGGTCAGATCCAACAATAAACTAATCACTATAGAAATCCACATCTCACCCACACATCTGCAAAGGTAACCACCTTGAAAAACTTCTCCAAAGCTGACTTGGACTCCTAAAAACAGAGGTGGCTAACTTCACAGCACCCATGCCAATGGAAAATAACTGCATGACTGCCAAATCATGCACCAATGCACTGTATGAACATGTACATAAATGCATGGAACTAGCCATACCCAACAGAACCAAGATGCTCTCCTCCAAAAAAAGGAAGCCAATCTGGTGGTCCCCTGCCATTAATAAACTCTACAACAGAAGGAAGAAACTGTTGCAGAAAAAGGTGAAGTCCCAAGACTGGAAAAACTCCCTTATTAGCCTCAACAAAAAGTTGAGATACCTCATCAAATCCTCTAAAGCCAGCTATGAAGCAAAATTGCAGCAGACACTAAAAGCAATCACAAAGCCTTCTATAGCTATATCAAGAACCTCCATAGTAATGCCCAGATTTTCTCTGAGTTACTACACAATGGTACCTCCTATACTGAGCCAACAGATATTGCCAACATATTGGTCAACAGATTCAGTGCCAACTTTACCCCTTTCTCCCCCCTAAAGGACCAATCACAATACCGGAAGAATGCCAGGCACCCAGCATTACTGCAGCACAGGTTAAAGCTGCATTGTCCAAGGCCAAGAATACAGCTTCCATGGGACCTGATAATATCCCTGGCTGTGTTCTACATGAACTACAAAGTGAACTGGCACCACATCTGTGTGCCCTGTTCAGTCACTGCCTCACCTCAGGCTTTGTCCCTACCGAATGGTGAACTGCTACAGTCATCCCTCTCCATAAAGGTGAAGCGGCTACAGACCCTGGGAATTACCACCCCATAGGTGACAAGTCTGATATGTAAAGCTATGGAGCACATCATCATGGACCTGATTAACAAAGATATAGGAAATTTCCGAACTCTAGACCCAAGACAATTTAGCTTTGTGAAAGGGAGATCATGCCTGCTCAACCTAGTTGACTTCTTTGAGTCAGTCACCAGGGCACCAGGGCGTGGATGAAGGTAAGGCAGTGCATACAGCCTACCTTGAGCTGGTCAAGGCCTTTGATACCATTCCTCACTCAGTAATTATTGATAAACTCACCAAACTAGGCATCAACCCCTATATCACTAGGTAGTTTGCAAATTGGCTCACAGATAAAACCCACAGTGTGAAAGTAGCAGGCTCCAAGTCAGACTGCCGACCAGTCACAAGTGGATTCCCACAGGTATTGGTCCTGGGTCCTCTCCTGTTCAGCATCTACTTCTCAGAAGTCCAGGCCAACATAAAGGGACTCTGGCTGACCAAGTTCGCAGACAACTGCAAGCTGGGAGCCATTATTAACTCCCCAAGTGATGCAGACATCCTACAAAAAGGCCTCACTGAGACCAATGACTGGTGTTGAAACCATGGTCTTAAGCTTAATGCCAAAAAATGCATCATCATCCCCTTTGGTAAAAACTCAGTTCCCACTAATTACCACATCAATGGGAGCCCACTGAACACTGAAGGTGTTATAAGAGATCTGGGGACACAGGTTGATAGGAACCTCTCCTTCAACCACCACATTGTCACTGTGGTCAAAAAGTCATTCTATGTGGCACATCTCATTACAATCCAGGAAGAAAGAGGTCATTGTCTCTCTCTACTGTTCCCTCATTAAACCAATCATCGAGTATAATGCCCCATTTGGCATGTACCTGACTAGACACCTGCAACAGCTGGAGAGGCCACAGAAGTACCTCATGAAGGGGATCCTAGGCATTAAACACATGTCCTACATGGACAGACTCAAAAGACTCCAGCTATTCTCTGTCTCATATCGCCTAAATAGAGGCGATCTCTGCTTGACTTACAAAGTCTTGTCTGTCCTAGCTCTGTTAGAAATGTTACATCTAAAGAAATCCCAATCCCTCCACACCGCATGCTCCAGAGACCTCAACCTCATTACCACAATCAACAGAACATGCTGGAGGGACAAGTTCCTCATCAAGTGACTGCCCATGCTCTGGAATAGACTTCCCATACATGTCAAGCAGAGCACCTCGCTGTCCCTCTTCAAGAGAAATTTTGATGAGTGGATGGGTAATAGAAAGCTCACCCCAGGGATCACTACAGTGGCTCTACTTGATAGAGGCACTGGGAACTAACGTCGGGCGGCATGATGCCAGGGCACTTCTATGAGCTAGGCTTGTAAAAGCTCCAGGTCCATTAGCCTAGTACACACCTATGAACCTATAAATGGTGGCTATGCCTCCCTCCTCCCCAGCATCATGTTCAGGATAGCAACTTCTTATGCCACTGACAGATCTTTTGCACCATTATTATGACCCCCCCCCCACATACACAGACACACGAGCACACACACGCACCCACACACACACACACACACACACACACACATACACACACACACACACACACACACACACACACACACACACACACACACACATATTTTTTCTTAATCCTTATGGAAAAAGAGTTGGAACCCCTCTAGTTTCTAGTCATATTCTTCTGCTCCATCCCTTGTACCATTCTAATGATATTTTTTTCTGGACTTTTTCCAGCAGCCTGATTTCCCTTTCCTTATATAACCTTCATAACTAAACACAATAATAAAGGTGTGGTCTCAACAGGGCCTAGCAAAGCAGGAGGGTCTATATTACAACATCGAACATTCAAAATTTTGAGTGTTCTAATATCAAACCCTATGAATCGAAAATTTAAAACATCGAACATTCAGAACAGCAAATTTTTTCCTAGGGAAAAAAATTTGCTGTTCCAAAACACATACACACAACACAAGCACACCAAACAAATAACAATCCACACACATACACCTAAACTTTTACACCTAACCCTACACTAAACTATACATACACTGCTAACTATCCACTTACCTTAACCCAAACCCTAACCCTAAGGTCCATCACTATCTCACAGTCACCTCACCCACACCCTAACCCTAACTCACCTAACCCGCCCTAACCCTCATGTCCACACAATCTCACACTTACCTGAACCCAACCTGTAACTTTCCACCACAGCACTGAAAATACCGAAGCAAAAGAAATGGACAACTGAATTCTTTCCCTAGGAAAAAAATTGGTTTCCTGTTTCTTCGATATTTTCAGCGTTCGCTGAAAAAGGGTCGATATTAGAAAACTCAACATTTTGAACGTTCGGTGTTCTAATATAGACCCAAGGAGGAGCATTACCTCTTTGATTGTGGAATCTATCATCCTGAGAATACATCCCAGTGTATTGTTTGCTAGTACTAGTGTATTTTCACTCTGTTCCTAGTTGTCCTTTCCAAGCAAAGAAAACCACTAAGTCAGAAATGAAAAACAGGGATAACGCCTGGGAGCACTGGCGCAAAACCAAAACCCCCGCAGCTAGACAGAAATTCCTAGAACTACGCAATAGAGTCAAAACGCTAATAAAACGGGACAAATTCCAGTACTACCAGTCTGCCCTAGACTCCTCACAACACAGCCCCAAACAATTCTGGTCCTCCATAAACTCCATCCTCCACCCAGGTAAAGTCAGTACCCCTCCTCCTAACATCCCTCACTCCTCAGAAAATATTGCTACCTCATTCAACACACACTTCACCCAAACCATACTATCACTAGCTAAACAACACAACCTCCCTCCCCTCCAACCCACACCTTCAACTAGTAATCTCCCCACTGCCTTCTCTTTTTCTCCTGTACCTACCTCCAACATAAAAAACTCTTAACTAAACTTAAACCCACCAAATTAGCAGCAGACAACCTCCCAAGTGAATACCTACAAATCGCAGCTGATGCTCTGGCCTACCCAGTATCCATCTTGATTAACCGATCTCTGTCAGAAAGTTACGTTCCCACATTGTGGAAAGTCTCACATATAATTCCCTCCACAAAGGCGGACCCTCTGCAGAACTAACCAATTACCCCCATAGCTATTCTCTCTCCACTCTCCATAATACTAGAGATGCATGCACTCTCAGGTCTCACACTACCTCCTTACTAACAACCTCCTTTCCAGTACTCAGCATGGTTTCCGACCAAACCATAGCACCACCACTGCCTTACTCTCCTTTACTAACACTATCCTTCAGCATAAAAACAATGGCTATCTCTCCTCTGCTACTTTCCTAGACCTATCTAAAGCATTTGACATGGTCCCACACAAACAACTTATCTCTGTCCTCAATAATCTATCCTTCTCACAATCAGTCACCAACTGGTTTCAGAGTTACCTGTCTGACCGCCAACAATCTGTTGTATGGCAGAATGACATATCTCCCCAGCTACCTGTCTCCATAGGGGTTCCCCAAGGATCCATCCTTGGACCCCTACATTTCTCTGTTTACACCAATAATCTAGCCTCTGCCACCAAACATGGCACACTCATCCAATACGCAGATGACTCAACCATCATCTGCTCAGCCCAGTCCCTACCCAAACTGCAAAAAGTCACACAGGAAGCCTTTTCCTCTGTTGAAACATGGTTATCTGATGCCCAATTAATACTCAACCCAAACAAAACTAAACTACTCATCTTCCAACCCACCAAACATACTCAAAACAACTCTCACTTTAACATCACAGCAAAAGACAACACCACTATATACCCAACTGAACACACCAAATTGCTAGGAGTGGAAATAGACAATAAACTAAAATTTGACATTCACATATCCATGACCATAAAAAAAGTCCACAAAAAACTAGGAGCATTATATAGAAATAAACAATTTCTCACCAAAGCAGCAAAGATTTCAATAGCAAATTCCCACCTTATCTCCACCCCACTCTTTGCCTCTCCAGTATATACCAACTTAAGGCAATGTGATCTAAACAAGCTAGAGACCTGCTACAACAAAATCGCCAAATTCACCACAGGGGCATCCTACCATAGTCACCACTGTCTCTCACTTGCTGAACTGGGCTGGCTTGAACTCCCTTACCTCCTTCAGTGGTATCAACTCTCACTCGCGCACAAACTAGTAAACCATCCACTAAATGTCCCATCCCTCCAGAATCTACTCCAACCCTATCGCACCACCAGACCACTAAGATCCAGCAACAAAAATCACTTGCAGATCACTAAAGCCATTAACTCTGCTGGTGAAGCACTATTCTCTTGCGCCATAGCCAAATTATGGAACTCACTCCCACCCACAATTACCTCCGTACCATCATGCACCAACTTCAAAACTTTATTAAAAGCGCACCTAAAAACATGCTGGCTATGCCCTTGCAACTCCCACTCTAATATCATCCACCCCATCCAACTACTACCTTTCTTTCACCTCCACTAACTACCTTGATGATAGCAAGCTCAGATGCTCATAAGCCTAGAACTTATTATACAGCAGGAACTTCTCATTGTTACATTTGATAATGCCTGTTATGTACTTCACAGATAAAGATTCTAGTTGTCTACTGATGTACTATGTTCTTCATCGGTAAATATGTTGTAAGTAATTTCTATGTTAAATTGTTAATCGCTATGTAATCCAATGTAACTACTGTCTGTTTATTTTACTGTGGAGCTTTTCTCCCCAAGGCCTCCGCTGAAAATGGACCCACGTCCAATCGGACACTCCCGGTCAACAAATTTAAATAAAATAAATAAATAAGTGTGATCATCATACTCCAACCCTTTTCCTGTTTTTTTTTTGTTTTTTGTTTTTTTGCCATTTGTTTTATTCCTCACAGCTGGCATTTTACATGAGGACTACTGCAGCCCAGGTGCAGTACTTTTCATTTGCCTGGATTGTTATTAATTTTCTTCCTTTTTCTCTACCCACCTGGCCATTCTTTCCAAATCATTCTTCAGATGGCCCACTCATCCATCAGTATGGAGCAAGGACCCTGGAATATTCCATTACTTACATTCCTTAATGTCTCACACTGTTCTTCTCATCACAATCCTCTGTAAAATACCCTTTAACCATGCAGCAGTCCCTCTCTTCTGCTTCAAATCCAGCCCAGTCTTTCCAGTTTTCCTAGCTGCTGTGTATAAAGGCCAGAATCAAAGGTCTTGCTGAAGTTCAGGTAGGTCACATTTTCTCCTGTTAACTTCTATGACACAGACATACAACTCACTCAGGTCTTATTGACAGCTCCATCTGGTCAAGAATTCATGTTGTTTGTTGTCCTGTAGATTTGTCGTCTAGGAAAGTAGTCAGCCTTTCCCACTGGCTTCTCTTCTCTGTTATATCCCTACATCCTTCCTTCTTATGAAGCAGTCCCTCGTCTTCAGAAAATGTGCATCTAAAAACTTCACAGCAGCACTGGATGAAGAAAAAAGACCAAAAAATTATAAATGTCTGCCTATGTCTTAAGTGATAATTCAATAAATTTGTTTAAAGAAATGATAAAGAGATAGAAAACATCCATTTTTTTTTCTAAAAGTACCTTGACTGTACTAGCAAATGGCTACATTGCTGAGAATAGGCAAGAGATATTAGCGACTGAGGAAAGTACAGGCCAAGAAGCCAGAATTCTTGATTGGCAAGTAGGAGATTATGTAATACATTCTCTGCCATAGTCCTCAACTCACCCAGTAGATTCTGCCTAAGGGGATGCTGAAACATTTGAGAAAATGCTCAGCCACTGGATGGTTACAATTAGATCAATATGCTAGGCTGGAATATACAGTTCCTGCTTTTTTTGTCAATATCTAAGAAGAACTGCTTAAAGAAAGGTACTGGTTTCAACTTTCATGAAGTACCACAGTGGTAGTTCTGTTCAGTAATAATGAAACATTGTAAATTTACTCTGTTTCTGGTGTTAGTAGCTATGAACATAAGTTACTGGATGAAGTAGAATCTATGTTTTCTGCATTTGTACTGTAGGGAAATCTCAGTTATATGAGTTGTTTACAGCACTTGGAGAATGGCTGTTCATGGGTATGGGTTATTGGGGCTCCTGCCCCAGCACAATTTGGTAAACTACAGTAAAGCCTCTCTATTAACAAGGAAAGCGAATGATATATTTCTTTAGGAGAAAGCAACTTAGCTGGTTGCAATACCCTCTTGACTTTGTCAGAGTAGTATCACTGCCATTGATGACAAAGTTGCCTCCCTTACTCACTAGGCAGCTAGTGATCCACGGTACTTTTTCTAAATGGTTTCCAAATTGTTCAGCTGATCATTTGCACAAGTGCACAGTTTAATGCTAATATTAGCAAAGAAAATACCTCAGAGAATTGAGTAAATAATATTTATAGAGGATTTAATTGCATTTTCTGATTGGTGCATGACCACATCCCTGTCTGTCTGAAGTTTTGTCATACATAGCATAAAATGCACATAGTTTGAAATGTGTAAGCACAGAGAAGTAGTTAGTTTAGTTACCAGTTAACAAAAATCACTGAAAATTCAGTTTTTTTAATTTTTTTTTACATTATGAAGAGTTAGGGAGTATGTTCCTTGTCTGTCACTAACTCAATATTAAGATACAACAAACAGCATCTGTGTGTGAACTGACAGTGCATTGTGCACTTCCTGGGGCTAAAAGGTGATGTTTTATCAAGCAACATTATAGAGAATACAGTTTTTACTGTAAATTATTAAGGTCTGGGGAATCATTTTCTATGCCTGTCCCTAACTTTTTGAGGTAATGCAAAGTAAAGACAGCAAACTAATGCTCACGACTCCCAATGAAATACATATAAACCTAAGCTGATGGCTAATGCACTATGCATTTATTTTGATAATGGTCACTAAAGCATGGGCTTGTTGCTGAACATGAGTTCATGTTCATCAAAATAGCTAGCATGTATTTAGATAAGTAAAATGGAATTTGATGCATTAATGATAATAATACTGCAGTGGTACTGAAGAAAATTACTTGATAGAACTCTGGTCTTGCAATATGATGCCATTTCTACCCATTCTACTTAATTAATGTATAAAGCATTTTTTGTAGCTTACAGAGGTCCTGTTGTTTCTTCCTGAACTTATGAGTTGTAAAGCTTCTTAAGATCTTCATAAATGCAATGTGTCCACAGGCATATCATGCACCAGTTATGCTGTTTTGTTGCTCAGTGTGTAGACACAGACTTGAATTTACGACAGGGCAACTTTATACATAAGATCTATAATTTAACTAATTAGACAATGTTTAATGACTAAAGAAATACTTTGTAGAAGTTACCAAACAAAAAAGAAGACAACAACAAATATATACAATATGTGTTATAAACCTGTTGAAGTAGGTCAAGAGGATGGGTTCATTTCATAACACACCAATGGGCTGCTCATCAGCATTTTTTTTAAGAATGAATTGTATTTGCAATAATAGCAACGTTCTTTTGTTATATTACCTTAATCCATAGTTTTTTACCATTTGAAAAATGTAGGTATCTGGTGACATTTTGTGTGTGTGCATCTGTGTGTGTGTGTGTGTGTGTGTGTGTGTGTGTGTGTGTGTGTGTGTGTGTGTGTGTGTGTGTGTGTGTGTGTGTGTGCGTGCGTGTGCGTGTGTGCGTGTGTGTGTGTGTGTGTGTTTGTGTGTGCTCACGCGCACATTTGTGTTTGGTAAAGTTATGAAAGAAATAATCATTTGTAAACAAAACAGGTCTAAAAATACACATTATTTGCCTAGATTTTTCTTTCTGATCAAATGACCAATGTGGCTAGGAGCAAGGTGAAATAAAACAGTTGGAATACAGTGTGGTTACCTGCTAGAAAGCTAAAAACTGGCATCCATTTGTACATCATATAAAGGGCAAAATGTACTTCTGAAACTTTCTGCACAGTTAAAGTGGGCTAATTAGGGGACAGAAACCAATATGTAGCAAGACTGAGAGCCTAGTCTGTAAGGCTATGGAACGTATAATCATGGAACTTATAAACAATGACATTGGTAATCTCCAAACTCTGGACCCTACCCAGTTCGGGTTTGTAAAAGGCAGATCATGTCTTCTAAACCTGATAGACTTCTTTGAAGTGGTCACCAAAGCTGTAGATGAGGGTAAAGTGGTTCACACAGCCTATCTAGATCTCGCCAAGGCTTTCAACACCATCCCCCATTCTGGAATTATAGATAAACTCACTAAACTAGGTATAAACCCCTATGTCACAAGATGGGTTGCCAACTGGCTCACTGACAGAGCCCACACTGTGAAAGTAGCAAACTCTAAATCCAACTTCAGACCAGTGACAAGTGGAGTACCAAAGGGTTCAGTCCTGGGTTCTCTCCTGTTTGGTATCTACTTCTCTGAAGTACAGGATAACACAGAAGGTCTTTGGCTAGCAAAGCTCGCAGTTGACTGCAAGCTAGGAGCCATAATCAAAACTCCTAATGATGTGGACATCATACAAAAGGACCAGAGACAGATGCCCGGTGTCAAAGCCATGGCCTCAAGCTCAATGCCAAAAAGTGCATTGTCATCCCTTTTGGTAAAAACTCTTTACCCATGAACTACCACATAGGCGGTAGTCTACTTAACACTGAAAGTGTGATAAGAGACCTTGGGACACAGGTGGACAGTAATCTCTCCTTTGATAATCACATCGCCACAGTAGTCAGGAAATCCTTCTACGTGGCAAACCTCATCACAAAAGGTTTCTCATCCAGGAAAAAAGAGGTTATTGTTCCCCTATACTCATCACTCATTAGACCCATTATAGAGTACAATGCCCCTTTTGGCATGTACCTCACAAGACATCAACAACAACTGGAAAAGCCGCAGAAATACCTCACAAAGAGGATTACCGGGGTCAAACAGATGCCCTACGCAGACCGTCTCAAAAAAACTCCAACTTTACTCTGTCACATATCGCCTACTCTGAGGCAATCTCTGCCTAACATACAAAGCTATGTCAAACCCAGAGCTGTTGGACATGCTCCATTTAAAAAAATCCCAATCCCTCCAAGCTACATGCTCTAGGGACCAAAACCTTGTCACCACAATAAACAGAACATGCTGGAGGGATAGATTCCTGTCCCAGAGACTTCCCATACTCTGGAACAAACTACCTATCTATATCAAGGGTCTATATTAGATCAGCAAATGCTTAAACAAGTGAACGCTGATTGATCAACCTTATTTTAGCGAAAGTGAAAAATATTGAAGCAGCAGAAACACAAATTTTTTCCTAGGGAAAGAATTTGGTTGTCCGTTTCTGTTGCATCGGTATTTTCAGTGCTGTGGTGAAAAGTTACGGGTCAGATTCAGGTAAGTGTGCGATTCTGTGGATGTGAGTATTAGGGTGGTTTAGGTGAGTTAGGGTTAGGGCTCAGGTTAGGTATGTGTGCGATTGTGTGGACATGAGGGTTAGGACGGATTTAGGTGAGTTAGGGTTAGGGAGCAGGTGAGGTGAGTGTGCGATAGTGATGGACCTTAGGGTTAGGGTTTGAGTTAAGGTAAGTGGATAGTTAGTGGTGTGTGCATAGTTTAGTGCAGGGTTAGGTGTCAGATTTTAGGTGTATGTGTGTGGATTTCTGTTTGTTTGGAGTGCTTGTGTTGTGTGTATGTGTTTTGGATCAGTGATTTTTTTTTTTCCCTAGGAAAAAAATCACTGATTTGACAGTTCGAGATTGAAGCTTTCGCTTACATAAGGTCGATCAATCAGCATTCGCTTTTTTTAAGTGATCGCTGATATAATATAGACCCTATATCAAACAAAGCTCCTCATTAGCACTCTTCAAGAAAATCTTGATGATTGGATGGGAGATAGGAAATTCACCCCGGGGATCACTTCTATGGCTCTGCTTGACAAGGGCACATTAAAATAATTTTCTTGGGTGGCAAAATCCAGGGTACCCTTTGGCTAGGCTTATATAGGCCCTAGGGCCACTAGCCTAGTACTTACCTATGAACCTATGAACCTATGAGAATGCAAATAGGCAATATTTTGTGCCAGCTAGAATCTTTCTGTCTGCGTTTTTATTTAACATATGGCCCTGTAATTAGGAATTTGTCCCTGAGACTAAATAAATAAACTGAGATGGATCTATAACAAAAGGCACAAAATAGAGGTGCAGATAGTAAAGATAACTTATTGAAGCTTTTCTAGACTTTTTTATTTTTATTATTATCTATAGTGAAATGTCTTTAAACTGCTTCTACAAGTTTCAGTAGTTCAAACTAGCATTTCTAAGAATGCACAGAATATTTTGTTAACTTTTTTTGCAAGGATAAATGATGAAAATACACAATATGTGAGTTCTGAGTCATATTTTTGCCCAATGGCGTGGGGAAACTTTCAAAATGTACAAAAACTAATTCAGTTTTTAAAAATGAAGTTGCTTAACTGAATCAAAAAGAAAAAAAGAACCAGAACAGCAGTTTTAATATGTAATTTTAGTTTCTGAATTCCTAAGAAATAACTAAACTGCCTGGAAACTATTTTTCCCTTCCACACAGTTTTTTTGAAAACTTTGAAAATAAGGGCAGACTGACCGCAATCTTATCTGAGTCCCTTCTCCATGCAAAGTGGGTTCTTAGAAGACATGAAAATAAACTAAAATCTGAGCAAGGGCAAAATTGTCCAGTCTTATTTATTTATTTATTTATTGTTACCAGGAAAGTCAGAGTGGGCAAATGAGCCCCTTGTCACAGGAGGCCCAAGGAATAAAAAGCTCCACAAGAAATTATGCAGTAGTGCATATACAATAAACAGAATAGTCAGGTAATATTTAACAGCATTACATACAAAATGAGGATGAATAAAGCTTATCTGCTTTATATTTCATAATTATAACTATTTCATAATTATCTTTATGAAATAAAAAATATATATTTTGCAGCAACATTGTCAGTATGATGCAGTTGAGTATTAGTGCATTAGGTCATATATAGTTATATATGGATTTTGTTTTAAGACTATAAGACAGAAAAGTAAAAGACCAGAGACAGTGACTGATGTATCTGTCAAAGGACAGGTAGTTTCGGAATAATGTAGCCTGGAAAATTGCAAAGCCATAGCCAGAAGTCAGGCAGGAACAGTTTTAATTTATCTTTGATGATATGTACATTGTTGAGGTGTCTGAATGGAGGTCAAACTGAGTTCCAGGATTTTGTAATACAACTGGAATAAAGATATTGTCCAGCTTTGTTGTGAGCTTTGTGACTTGAAAAGAGATGTTTATCAGTATGGCGGGGAGCTCTGTTGGTGGAGTGGAGTTGTAGTATACCACTTAGGGCAGGGCATGTTTTCTGAGTGAAAGATTGATCTGTGTGCAAATTGAAGTTGAGAGTAGGTGAGGAGGTGAGGTAGCTCAAGCCAATTCAAGTTCCTAAGGACAATACAGTGATGTGTACAGTATGGTTTGTTGGAAGTAAAGTTGAATATTATTTTATTGCATTGCTCTAGTTTAGTTGTCAGGGTGGACTGGAGGTTGGTGAAAATAGGAGAGGCATACAGAAGTGACAGGCAGTAGTTAGGTAGGTAGGTAGTTGACAATGCTATCTGGCTGCTTTCAGTCAGATATTGTTTGAGTCTACACAGAAGACCTAATTCTTATGTATTTTATTATTTGTTGTTGGATATGGAGGTTGAATGTCATGGTGTCATCCAGTATAACTTCTACTAATTTAGGATTAAAGCTACCTCAATATTTGTGTCATTTGCAAAGATGATCATAATCAGAAGATAAGAGAAAATCATTGCAGTGTCCTAAAAATAGTATATCAAAAAGTGGTTGAGATAAAATGTTCTAGGTGCATAAATCATAAGCCACTGAGGAAAAACAGAACCCCCATGACTGCCTTCTAAAGGAAATTACTACCTGTGTGGTTTCTATATGTGCCCCAGCAGTGCTTCCCTTGTTTTTGCAGATTTCTCCCTTCTTTGCATTTGTGCAACCATATAGTTGACATATGTAAGTTTTTTTTTTGGGGGGGGGCTTGCATCTCACATGCAGGTGTACCACCATCATTTTGGTATTTTGGTCATTTGTGTTCAGCCTTGCAGTTTTTCTGCATCTTGTGAGTTGTTGCTTCATATAAGAACCCCCAAGAATTTCAGAAATATGATATTTAATTAGATGTCTATAAGAATTTTCCAGCTAATGCCAAGTGACCCAGGATGATCTCGTCTGTTCCATTTAAGAAGTGGGTAATTTAGGACAGTATAGTTGTGTACACTTACCATAAATGTAGATGTTTGCGTGTATTCACTGTTGCAGTCATTACATTTGGGTAATCTGCTGGCAGGTTGCCCTCAGTCGGCCTGAATAACAAAGTCTTGGGTCCTGCGTCGGTTGCTGTCTCCTCTTCCATGATGTCAGGTCGTCAGGGGTATAAAACATGCAGCTGATGCCATTTTATTCAGTTTTTCTTGCCCCAGATGTCAGGTGCCCCCCAAATGGGGAGCAAAAAAAAAAAAAAATATATATATATATATATATATATATATATATATAAATAAACAGAAATATATATAAATGCACTTTTTGCAACATAAACTTTACCTTCATCTAAAAGCAAATACACCACAAAGGCTTTAGTGTATTGTGAAGGAAAGAAAAGATATAGAAAGGGGGATGGCGGGTGGGTAACCCGAACTGCAACAGTGAATACACTTGAACATCTACATTTATGGTAAGTGTATACAACTGTACTATGTTCTTCATGTTTCACTGTTGCAGTCATTACATTTGGGTAGAATCCCAAAGCTATGGATGGGAGGATGGAACTAAACAGCATTAGAAGCGGCAATAAGGCCCTGCAGAACTGCAGTGGCAAAGCCTGCCCTGGATTTGGAGAAGAGAGGCAAATGATAATGCTTTGTGAAGGTATAAACAGAGCTCCAAGTAGCAGCTTCTAGAATGTCTTTGGTTGGAATCCCTCTGAGAAAAGCTGCTGAAGTAGAGGCAGCCCTGGTGGAATGTGATCTGATCCCCTTGGGCACAGGTTTACCATGGTGCAAGTAGCAGAAACAAATGCAGTGACTTATCCACTTAAAAATAGTCTGTTTTGATATAGCCTTCCCCTCTGACCCTGCAGCAAATGCTACCAGTAGTTGCTCAGACTTTCTTAGAGATTTGGTCCTAAGTAGAATCTTAGTTGTCTGTGAACGTCCAATAAATGCAGAATCCGATCCCACTTGTTCTGCGGATTTGGATAAAATGTTGGCAGGTGAATGGTCTGGTTAAGAGCCACACTGGATACCACCTTAGGCATAAAAGAAGGATTGGTCCTGAGGGACACCCTCTCCGGGTAAAATGTAATAAAAGGCTCCACTACCATGAGAGCATGTACTTCTGAAACCATTCTTGCTGAAGTGACTGCCAAGAGAAAAGCTGTTTTCCAAGACAGACATTTTTTATCCGCAGTAGCTGCTGGTTCAAAAGGAGGCAGGGTGAGTTTTTCCAGCACAAAATTGAGGTCCTATGCAGGAGTTGGTGATCTTCTGGGAGACCTTAAATTTTTGGAACCTCTAAGATACTGTTTAAGCAGAGGATGAGAAAAGAGGGAAGGCTCTGTTTTGTAATGAGCCAAGATGGCAGAGGCATGGATTTTTATTGAAGAAAAAGATAGGCCCTTGTCAAGCATCTCATTCAAATATTGTAAAATTTGAGGAATATTGGGCTTTGCTGTGTCTGTTCCTTGTGCTTGGTTCCAAGCACCGAATCTCTTCCATTTATCAGCATAAGATTTTCTAGTACTAGGCCTTCTGGCTTCTAAAATGACATCCATCACAGATTTACTGAGAGGTGTTGTTTGAATAATTAATTGATCAGCCATGCTGCAAGATTCAGAGTTTGGAGCAGAGTGTGCAGAATTTGATTGTTCTGCTGAGACAATAGATGAGGTATTTGAGGCAAGTACCATGGAGGAAGCTGAGACATATTCCTTAGAAGTGGGTACCAGTGCTGGTGAGGCCAGTCCGGAGCAACTAGGATCATTTTTGTTTTTTCCTGTCTGACTTTTAGTAAGACCTTGGAGAGTAGAGGCAGAAGGGGAAAGGCATAGACTGGTAGGTTTTTCCAGCTGAAGGATAGGGCATCCACTTTCCATGCTTTTTTGTGATGAGTTCTTGTGCAGAATTTGTCCAACTGATAATTTTGGGGAGAGGCAAATAGATCTATGTCTGGGCTCCCCCATTTCTGTGTTAACATGCTGAAGATTTCTGGATCCAGTTTCCATTCATGCGGGTCCATAAGATTTCTGCTTAGGTCGTCTGCCAGAGTATTTTGTTTTCCTGGCAGGAAATGAGCTTGAAGATGTATTTGGTAAGTCAAGGCTGTGTTCCGCAAGGCCATGGCTAGTCTGCAAAGGGGGTAGGAATGTGTACCCCCCCTGCTTGTTTATGTACTACATAGCTCTGGTGTTGTCCATCTTTATCAGTAGTTGTCCTGAATGAAGTAAGTCCTTGAAGGCTGTCAGGGCATTCTGAACAGCTAGCATCTCTTTCTGGTTGATATGCAGATGCATTTGGTTTGGGCTCCATTTGCCCTGAATGCATCTCCCCACCAGGTGGGCCCCCCCAAGCAGAGTCTGATGCGTCTGTAGTTAGGGTTTGGGTGGCAGGGGGTAGAGTGAATGACAGTCCCTTGTTTTGGTGACATGTGTCTGCCCACCAAAGAAACTCCTGTTATAGGCAGGGAATGAGAGGAATCATTGTTTCCAAACTCTGACAATGCTGACTCCATAAACTTTTTAGGTACCATTGAAGTTTCCTCATATGCAGTCTCGCATATGGAATTAGTAGAATGTAGGATGCCATGAACCCCAAAGCCTGCAGAATTTGTCTTGCAGATAACTGGGTTTTTGTTGCCATTTGTTTGAAGTATATTGTCAGTTGCCTTTGTTTGTCTAGCATAAGGTAAGCCATCTGGGCAGTTGTATTCAAGCTTGCACCCAGGAATGTAATTATTTGAGAGGGTACCAGTTGTGATTTCTTTTCGTTTATGGTGTACCCTAGGCATGCTAGAAGCCTTTTTACAAATGCCAGATGTTGAAGAAGAGTGTCCTTGTCCTCTGCTTGAATGAGACAGTCATCCAGATAAGGATAAATCTGAATGCTTCTTTGTCTGCAGAATGCAATTACTGGTGCCAGGCACTTTGTAAAGACCCTGGGCGCAGTAGATAAGCCAAAGGGCAATGCAGAGAATCGGTAATGAAAAAAACCTGCTTTGAAGCGGAGGTATCTTCTGCATGATTCCCTTATTGGGATATGCAGGTATGCTTCTTTTAAGTCTAGAGTTACTAACCAAGCATTCCTGCCTAGCATAGGCAGTAGCTGTTGTAAAGTCAGCATTTTGAATTTTGGAATGTCCAGGAATGTGTTCAAAATCGATAGGTCCAGTATTGGACGCCATGAATTGTCTTTTCTGGGTACCAGGAAAAGTCTTGATTAAAAACCTTGTCCTTTTTCCTTTTCTGGTACCGGTTGAATAGCCCCCATATCCATGAGGGACATGACTTGTTTCTGGGCCTCTGTCCACTGGTTTTGTGGCAGATCTGGCCATCCGTTTGGAATTGGCAAAGTATGGAAATGAAATCTGTACCCCTGGGATACTATGTTTAATACCTACTTGTCCTGGGTAATTAACTGCCAATTTTGAGCATGAAGTGCTGGTCCCCCCCCCCCCCCCCCAAGGGAGATGCCAAAAGGTAAGTGCTTGGCAATGGCAGAGGAAAGTCATTGAGACTGCTTACTGTAGGGTTGTGCTTTGTTTCCTCCAGTTTTGGAGGTGGAGGCACCCCATTGCTTTGACCTGTAAGAACCCTGTGATTGGTATCTGGAGCCTTTTGAGCACCTGGATTTGCCTTGAGTGGCTCTGTTGGACATAGGAAAGGACCAAGTTTTAGTAGGCCAGTGCCTACTGAACCTGGGTGGCTGCACTTGCAAGAAATCTTTTACAGTTTGCATAGATTTAGCTTTGTCTTCCATTTTCTTTAAAACCTCTTCTGCCTTATTACCAAACAGAGTATCATGCTGCAAAGGGGCATCCAACAATTTAGCTTTAACATGATCAGGCAGATTTTGCTCCTTGAGCCAGGCATGCCTTCTAATCACAGATCCAGTAACGGCGGCCCTACAAGAGGCCTCCAAGGAATCAAAACAACATTGCAAAGTATGCTTTCCAACATGTTCTGCTGAATGCAATAATTCCTGTAACTCTTTATTTTCCACACAATCAGAAGTCAACATCATTTTCTGTTTCAGTAAGCCCATAACATGCTGTTGATATTTAAGCATATGAAAGTGGCAGTTTAAGGCCCTGATTGCCAAGGTTGCAGACGTATAAACCTTCTTTCCCCATCTATCCAGCGCCCTGGAATCTCTGTCAGAGGGCATAGGATTTTTGGCTGTAGAGGCCTTTACACCCTTGGGACCCTGAGAAATAGTCTCAGGATCAGCAGCAGGATTTTTGAATAGAAATTTGTGGGAGTCAGGAATCCTGTAATATCTGTCTGGCTTACTAGGAGCCGGAGGCAGGTTATCAGGAGCCATGCTTGATTCCGAAAACACATCATCAACAATGTCTAATACAGGAGGTATTGCCAAAGGCCTATGCTGAGGAAGAAGAAGGAAATCCCAAAGCCTCTTTTTTGATTCACAGAAGTCCTGACTCTCCCAGTGAAAATGTTCCCTTAAAGTATGCAAAGTCTCTCCAAAAGAGTAATCCTCAGGAGGAGATGCAGATGTGATGGATTCCTCTGCATCAGAATCCTCATAGGGTGGAATAGAAAATTCCTGATCAGAATAGGAATCAGAAGAAATGGAAACCTGATCTGAAGATTCATAATTAGTGCCTTGCCTAGGCCTCTTAGCAGGGGGGGGGGGGGGGGGGTTGGGAACCCATGATCAAGGTAAATAAATCCTCAGCCATTTTGATCATCTGTTTTTTAGGCATAGGGGTCTGAGCATGTGGCTCATGCATCATTTTTTAGACATAGAAGCTCTTTTTGACCTTGTTTTTGAGGCTGGCATCAGTTTAATATAAAAATGTTGAGGTCTGAAAACACCCTCAGAAGCCTGTTTCTGCTCAGTGACTCCGGACCCATCCAAGGGAGAGACATCCGCGGGTTCAATACTCTGAGAATCTCGTGGCATACTGGACTCCAAATGGGTCTCGGTTGAGGCCTGCGACTCAAAAGCAGCGGGTATCAGGGGCTGCAAAAGCGCCTCACTGAGTACCGGTGAACCGGTGACTGGTTTAGAAGCTTCGTCGTCGGATTTGGACCTCGACGGTCTGTCTCTGTCTTTTTCTTTGCGTTTTTTGTGAACTCCGGTAGTTGGATTGCTAAGCAATGACATTTCAGGATAATTGAATCTTGAACCAAAATATTTAGAAGCAAAAATATACCGACGCTTAATAGTGCGTTGGTTAAATCTAGCACAAAACTGACAGCAAGGCACGTTGTGATCTGGGACTAGGCAAGGAATACAGTACAAATGAAAATCTTTATGAGGTATTTGCTTCCCACAAGTAATGCAATTATTAACTTTTACTGACATCGGTAAGGAGCAAGAAAAATTTTCCCCAATGGGGTACTTAGCTTTAGTTTGAAGACTTCGGTTCTGAAACTCGAATGCGAAAATTTCAGGAGTCGGCTGACCAGCACTTGCAAACTGCTTCTGCTTCGGGCACCGCGCAGCAAGAAAGACTGAATAAAATGGCATCAGCTGCATGTTTTATACCCCTGACGACCTGACATCATGGAAGAGGAGACAGCAACCGACGCAGGACCCAAGACTTTGTTATTCAGGCCGACTGAGGGCAACCTGCCAGCAGATTACCCAAATGTAATGACTGCAACAGTGAAACACGAAGAGCATCTGGAATCAATCTGCAGGGAGCTTCAGGAATCATGAGATCTGTATCAGTTACCGGAACAAACCTACAATCTGTGAACAGGGAATGCCCTGGATAGTGATGATCCTCACATGTACTTTGGTCATCAGTCCCCCACCCCCACCTCTACCTGGATACTGACCATTCTCACATGTACTCTTGTCATCAGTTCCCCACCCCCACCCCCACCTCTACATAGATACTGACCATCCTCACATGTACTTTGGTCATCAGTCCCCCACCCCCACCTCTACCTGGATACTGACCGTCCTCACATGAACTTTGGTCATCAGCCCCCACTCCTACCTCTACCTGGATACTGACCATCCTCACATGTACTTTGGTCATCAGTCCCCCACCCCTACCTCTACCTGGATACTGACCACCCTCAAATGTACTTTGGTCATCAGTCCCCCACCCCCATCTCTGGCACAACATTTGGCTGGAGTAGAAAATCTATACAGAGAAAAGAAAAATTGAAAGAGAAAAGGAAGATTGAGAAAGAAAAAAGATTACATCCAAATGTGACTCAAAATATTGTTAAAACAGCAATAAAATGGAACTGTTGACACATACTTGAAGACAGCTATATTCATTACAATAATTTATCATCAAACCTTTGAAAGAAAAGTCAGTAGAACAAAGTTTTTATGAGTCTTTTAGATACTAAGAATGATTTGAAAGCGGTACTAAGTTTTATGATATTTAGCAATGCTTAGAGTGCTTTATAAGAATCTCTGCAACAGTAGGTATTTACTTGTACTGCAATGTTCTATATGTATTTATTTATTATTTATTTATTTGACATTTGTTAACTGGGTTGGTCCAACTGAGCCAAAGGCCCATTTTCAGTAGAGACCCGAGGAGAAACGTTCCAATCTACATACAAACATACAATAAAAATGCAATAACATAGTGGTACAGAGTACAACTGCCAAACTCGAGGAGACAAGTTCCAGTCTGCATACAAAATATGATACCTTAAATGTTACATGGACAATTCCCATTACAATAATATGCAATGTAATAAAAGGTAAAATAAGTTATGTAACAAAAAGTATCACCAGGTAAAAGACACAACAGTTATAAAGCAGTAGTGAAGGTATAATTTTGAAGCTAAATGTTCCATCCATATGATGCCGAAAGTGTAAAAACACTGTATTACATGTCAGATAGTAAAGGAGAGACATGAGGAGTAAGAGAAATAGGAAGAAATCATTCCAATAGATTTGATGAGAAGTGAGGTAAATTGGGGGGGGGGGGGTAGAGACCACAGAGATATCAAGTGGGACCTTGGCATGTACAGAACCAAGTATTTAGGAGATAGTGTTTTAAATCTCTTTTAAACTGGTGTTGTTGATAGATATTTCTTATGTTAGGGCAGAGTGACTTCCAAACATGAGCTACAGAGTACTTGTAAAGGGACTTTCCAATGTTCTTTTTGGGTTTATAGATGTCAAGAAGATTACCATCTGTTGAGCAGAGATGATGGAGGGGGATGTAGTACGATACAAGGCTGGAGACGGAAGGGCAGGAACAAGGATTGTAGAGAACAGAATGTGTGATCTGTAGTTGAGGGAGTAGTAGTTGATGAGAGAATTCAGGCCATTGAAGCTTCTTTAGAGTGAGACAGTGGTGAGAGTTGTAAGGAAAATTTGTGGCGAATCTGGCAATTTTGTTGCAAGCTTGGTCAAGCTTGGAAAAAAGAGTAGATTGAATGTTAGTAAGGATAGGTGCAACATAAAGTAAACATGGTAGGAGGAGTGACTGAGCCAGAGAAATTCTGAAGGTAGGTGTGAGAAATTTCTGATTTCTGTAAAGTAGACCAAGTTTCTGGTGATTTTTTTTTTTATGCATTGTTGGATATATAGGTCGAATTTAATTCATCGTCAATTATGGTGCCAAGTAGTTCGGTATGAGTAATCACTAGCCATTGCTTTCCTTGATGGTATTTCATAGTTTGGTATGAGGTTCAGCTTTAATGATAATATTCTTGAGGGAGGTGATGACAAAGGAGGATTTGTGTTTTGCCAGTGTGCTAGGAAAGAATAGAGTTTTGTTTTATTTTTAGGATTTAGTACTAACTGATTATCGGATAGCCATGTTTCTACAGCTGAGAAGGTATCCTAAATGAGTGTTAAAAGGTCAGGAATACTATGAGTGGTGGAGATGAGTGTGAAATCATCATTGTATTGTAACAGAGTAGACAGTTTGCAGAATGTAGTTTGTTTGTGAAGATACTGAATAGGAGGGGGCCCAGGACTGATCCTTGAGGAACTCTTGTGTTGAATAGAAGGAAAGGAGAGAGGACAGTTTGCCAATGAACAGGTTGTTGCCTATTAAAGACGTAGCTGGAGAACTAGTTAACACAGGAGCTGGAGAGGTTGAGGTCTGACAGTTTATTTAGAAGTTTAGAGTGAGAAACAGTATCAAAAGCCTTTGAGAGATCAAGGAATAAGTAAGAAATAAGCATGTTGTTATCACAGGCCTCAGCTACTGTATGGGTGAAAGAGAGTAATGCAGTGGGAGTTCTGTGGTGGGGCCTGAAACCATGTTGGATGGAGGTAAGGAGGTTGTTGTCTAGGAGATGTTTGAGTAACTGGGTATGTATACATTTTTCAAGAATTTTAGAGATGGGGACAAAATGGCAATGGGCCTGAAGTTAGTAGGGGTCAGTGGAGTTGCCGCCCTAATGTAGTGGGATTGTATAGAAGGATTTCCACATGTCAGGGACACAGGCTTCATTAATGTTGATCTATTAATGAGTGTAGAGAAAGGATAGGCAATAGAGTCTGCAGCAATTTTGCAAAAGTAAAAGGGTAGTTTATCAGCAATGGGAGAAAAGGGTTTGAGTCTGAGCAAGAGAGATTTGATGTAGGCAGCGGGAGCTGGTTTAAATGAGAAGCTATTGGAAGATGTTTTGTTGGAAGCTGAAGGTGGGGTAGAGGAAGTGTTGCTATTATGAGTTAGCTTTTGGATAGCATCTATGAAGTAATTGTTTAGGAGAGTGGCTGTTTCAGTCACAGTGTTATGGGGGAAGGGGTTGGGTGTGCTAGGGTTACCAGGATAAGAAAGTTTATTAATAGTTGTCCAGAATTTTTTTGGATTATTCTGCAGGTTTGATTGGGTGGAGTAGAAAAAAATTCTTATTGTTAACTAGTTTTTTGAAAGGTTTCTGAGCTCTTTGTACTTTTGAAGTAGGGAAGGGGATTTGTTTTTCACCCAGGCTTTCCAGACACTATCTCTTTTGTGCATAATAGTGTGGGTATGTTTGGTAAGACAAGGGACAAAGTTAGATTTTATTCTGATTTTTCTGGTAGGTGCTAGTGAATTTAGTATGTCTAGGAAGAGCTGATTGAATGAATTAACAGCTTCAATGAGAAGGAGTTGATGAAGGAAGGACAAGTTTATGCTGGACAGTTTAGAGTTAAAAGAATCTGGATTGAAGTTGGTGAGTTTAAGACAATCTCTATATAGGCGGTCTTTGGGTGGTTGCAGGGAGTATCTTTGGATATAGGTAGGAAAATGATCATGTAAAGAGTTTGGAAGTGTTCCAGGGTTATGATAAAGGTTGGGATCTGAGGGAGGATCCAGTCTAGGGTGGGCCCAGAAGTGGAGTTTTTTTTTGGTGCAAGTAGGGGGGGTGATGTGTTGGTGGCAGCCATGAAAGTTGATATTAAGATTAGGAGCTATAGTTGTAAGTTTAGTCCAGTCAATGTTTACATCACCAAGGATGATGTTTTCATAGGTTACATTCTGAGAGATCCATGAGAGTATGTTCTCAATGGTGGGAACATTGCTCCCTGGGGGGATATAGATAGACGCTATGGCAAAATTTTTGTGTGAGTTTAGGTGGCAGTTTAAAATAAGAAGTTCAGTAGGGTCAAAGATGGGTATGGAAATGGAAAGTGGGGAGAGATTAAGTTGGTTAGAGTAGAGGATAGCAACACCTCCACTCTTTTACTTGACTCTGTCAGAGAGAATAATGCTGTAACCTGGGCAGTGGTTGTGATGTGTGGTTTTATCCAGGTTTCTGACAGAGTTAGGATATATAGGGAGGCGATAGCTATCCAGGAATGTAGGTCTGTGATCTTATTTGCAAGGCTTTGAATATTTAATGAGTAGATGATTAATGTTTCAGGAGCAGAAGAAGGGGTGGGGGTTGAGAAGTGGGGGGGGGGGTGAAATGTAAGTGGTTGTGAGGGATAGAGACATGTGAGCCTGGGTTAGGATGGATGTCCCTGTCATGGAGAAGTGTATCTATGAAAATAATAAGCTGTGTGAAGAAGTCTGTAATAGTAGATGCTTTTAACTTCAGAGTAGAGGAGAGAGAGATATGAGGAAAAGTGTAGATCATGAAGAGGTGTGAAGGCATAAAATTATAGAGAGATAGAAAAATAAAATATGTGTGGAAGGTGGTGCTGTTAATGTGAATGGTAGAGAGAGTGGGTGGTGGTTTTTGATAAGAAAGCATGGTGTGGTAGGAGGTTGATAAAGTGAGGAGGAAGAGAAGAGAGGTGAAAAGAAAGAGGTGGAGCATGATAAGAACAAAATTTGTGAGTTAGAAATAAGGAGTGAAAGTTAAAAGATGGGGAAGAATAAGTATGAATTAAGACAGGGAGGAACAGGGGAGATGCTTATATGTAGTATGGTAATTGGAGACAGAAGTGGATTAGGTTGAATTATAGGGCGAGGAGAGAACAGAAGGATTGAGACTAGGAGAGAAGAGTTTAAGATAAGAGTAGGAAAGCAGTGGTGATTGTTATTGATGGAAAAAGCTGATTGGTGTGATGTAACAGAAAGAGACGTGGAATAAAGAGTATAAATTCAAGGAAAGTGGGGATGGATGATAATGGTGGTAGGGTTAAGGGAGCAGAGTGAGCCCGAGCGTAGCGCAACTAACTAGATCGGCAGACCCAGAAACAAAAGAAAATTCAGTAGCTGCTGGATCCCATGATAAATTGCAGATAAGCTGTGCCAAAATGTTAAGCAGGAGGCTGTGCACTAGTGGGTTTAGCTGCTAACAATAGTAAGTATGTTATATAAGATGTATTGGAAAGGGAAGGGAATTCATAGTTATCTGTGTAAGGCTGATAGGAAACAAAGTACAGAGGTGGAGGGGGTGTCGCGGAAATGTGCTATAACTAGTATAGTATAATATTTAAGTTGCACAGCAAGTGAAAGAAACATTTAAGTATAAACATACATTGCTTTTTAAGTACAGCTAATTTTAGTAGCTGGAGGTAGCTGAGTGTGTAGCTGGTGGGGGGCACTTTCAGCAGCCAGAGGAATGATGCAGAATTGCCGTGCTATAAAGCAAAGTACATTGTTTTTTAGGTTAATTAATGAGTCTACATTAAAGCTATATCTAAGCACACCAAGGCATTTTAGTATTCATTGCCATATGAATAAATGCCTACATAATCCGAACTATTTACAATAAAACTGCCATAAGCAGCATGATTCCATGGGTTGTGTGGAATCAGAGAGATCACAACTGGTCGAATACAAAAAGCTGTATACCAAATGATCGAATCCACAGCTTGTTGCACAATGCAGTTATCTCTGTGAAAGAGAGAGCAATAGAAAGAAGGTCAAGAATGTTTCCTTTTTCTATTGTTGTAAGATCTTGGTGTTAGAATACATACATGTGTAGGGAGTAGGAGACTGATTCCTCCACTTTGCAGCATAATCATTTCTTCTGCATCTCAGTCATGTTTTAACTTGGTCATTTGTATCTCAGTCAGTGTTTAATATACACATACACACACACACATATATATAGATAGATAGATAGATAGATAGATAGATAGATAGATAGATAGATAGATAGAAAACAAGCCACCCTGGTGGAATCACAAAATCAATAGGCTGTATAACAGGAGGAAGAAAATCATGGCAAAAATTAGGAAGTTCAGCACCCAGCAGGATAAAAGCACTTTCATCAAACTAAACAAACATCTCAGAGGACAAATAAAGTCTACCAAAGCTAAACTTAAAGTAAGTTTGACGTCCCAGGCCAAGAACAGCCACAAAGCATTCTTTAGGTTTGTCTGCAACCTCAAAGGCAATATACAATTGTGTGCAGAGTTCATTGTAAATGGAGCCACCTTTACTGAGCCAGAAGACATAGCAAACTTCCTGATTGATAAAGTCATCTCCAACTTTACCTGTCTCTCCCCCTCAACCTTCCCGCAGGAAATATCATCACATATAACTCCCCCTACTATCACTAAGGAACACATCCTTAATGCTCTCTCTCTCTAACACCAAGAACACTGCATCAATGGCCCAGAAAATATCCCAGGATGCCTTCTAAATAGCATGAAACATGGTCTGTCAGAACCTCTGAAATTACTATTTAACTGTAGCATCCAAACAGGCTTCATGCCTCATGAATGGAGAAAGGCAACAGTCATCCCTCTGCACAAAGGTGGCCCATCTACAGATCCTGGAAACTACAGACCCATAAATCTCACTAGTCGTATATGTAAAGCCATGGAAAGAATTATCATGCAGATGATCAGTAGAGATATAGTAACCATCCAGACAATGGACCCAACCGAGTTTGGTTTTGTCAAGGACAGATCATGCCTACTCACACTGGCGGACTTCGTTGAGAAGGTCACCAAAGCAATGATGAGGGTAAAAATCATTCACACTGCCTACCTTGACCTGACCAAGGCATTTGACACAATACACCACTCAGGCATTGTTGACAAACTGAAGAGGTTAGGTATATACATTTGTCACCCAGTAGATAGCCAACTGGCTCACAGACAGGACCCAGGAAGTTAGAACTGGAGAGTCCACCTCTACAAAGAGATCAGTCACAAGTGGAGTCCCTCAGGGATGAGTCCCTGGACCGCTCCTTTTTGGCATTTACTTCTCAGAAGTCAAGGCCAATGTCAGTGGTCTCTGGCTGACAAAATGTGCTGATGATTGCAAATTAGGAGCTATTGTTGAATCTCACACTGACACAAATGTTCTCCAGGAGGGGCTAACACAGACAAACAACTGGTGTCAGAGCCATGGACTAAAACTAAATGCCAAGAAATGCATAGTAGTATCCTTTGGGAAGTCACCCATCCCTGGTAACTATCATATTGACAACACACCCCGAAGAGTTGACCCAGTAGTCACGGACATAGGAACACACATAATAATCTAGCCTTTGACCATCATGTGTCTATAGTGGTGAGGAAATCATTCTATGTTGTGCAACTTATAAACAAAGGTATGGCATCTAAGTCCAAGGAAGTCATTGTTCCACTGTATTTGGCATTCATCAGATGTATCATTGAGTGCAATGCCCCCTTTGGTATGTACCTAACCAGGCATATCCAACAACTGGAACATCCACAGAGGTTCCTCACTAAAAAAATATAGGGTGTAAGTAAAATGTCCTTTGCAGACCGCCTCAAGGCCCTATCCCTGTATTCTGTTTCCTACAGGCTTTTGAGGGGAGATCTATGCCTGGCATACAGGACATTGTCAGACCCCACAATAATGGACCTCCTGCATATCCACAAAACAAACAACACCAGAATTATCCATTCTAAAGACTTAAACCTTAACTGTGATATACATAGGACCTGCTGAAGAGAAAGACATGCATTCCAGAGACAACACCATCTATGGAACAGGCTTCCCATCCATGAGAAGCAGAGTTCCTCCCTAATCCAATTCAAGTGCAACTTGGAAAACTGGACAGGAAACCAGAAATTCTTCCCTGGTTTGACACCTATGTTTCTAATGGACACAGGTATCCTGTAAATGGTTCATCTCCCAGGCACATGCTTACACTTATCAAGGGTATCAGAACTTGTCAGAGATTTGGGATGCCTGGCTAGGCTTAAAAAGGCCCTTGTGCTTGTTAGTCTAGTAAACACCTATGAACCTATGAACCTATTATATATATATATATATATATATATATATATATATATATATATATATATATATACGTGTATGTGTGTGTGTGTATATATATATATATATATATATATATATGTGTGTGTGTGTGTGTGTGTGTGTGTATATATATATATATATATATATATCTATATATATCTATATATATATGTGTGTGTGTGTGTGTGTGTGTGTGTGTGTGTGTGTGTGTGGTATATATATATATATATATATATATATATATATATATATATATATACACACACACATGGGTAACACACTGTATCAAACATACAGTGTCCCAACACACAGTAGATTGATGCCAAATGGTTGACACAGACAGGGGTCAAAAGGTGTGCGAGGCAGACATTCCCATTTTCTTTCCTCAGGAATTGTATGATCTCAGAGCCACATGGGGGGTACAAGGGGCTTGCCCCCCCCCTGCAAAAACACTTGCTGTCGGTTTACTCTGCTCCAGGGTAACCCACAATACAGTATCCTACACTCATATATAATGTATGTATGTATATATATATATGTACATATATATATATATATATATATATATATATATATATATATATATATATATATATATATATATATGGGTCACTGTTAAAATATCGAATTCACAAAATAACGAAACCAGGTTTCCCAAACTCAATTCAGTGAATCCACACATTATCGAAACATCACTGCACCGAAACACAAAATATCGAATCCAAACCTAGCGAATGTAGAAGACACACCCTGAGTGCAACCTCACAGCAAAACCAAACCCAAACAAACACATTCCTTTTAACTCTCATGATAAAATTCAAAATAAAATTCACATTTTCAACAAATTCGTAATTGCACAAACAAATTCCAGATGTGAATACTCCTCTTTATGGGAGAAAATAGTTTCAAACTGCTGCTCATGACATATTAATGCTCTCTTTTTGGGGACTGCGGACAAGCTGCACTCATTCGTATACGATACTCGTCCACTCTGTTCTGTTCTCTACAAATAGCACACATAATAGTGTATAAATCCGAAACAAACTTCCCTGTCAAACACTTAAACCGACAATGCCACGCTTCTACAGCATTCTGTGTCTTAGGCAAGCACAGCTCATTAAGAACAGATACATTCCAAAATTCAATAGGGAACAGTGGCGGAAATCTAATTTGGCTTGTAGATCTCATAGAGAAACACTTCACCTTCCCTAATAAATACCACTCCTCAAAATATTTCAACAACTCTTTTCCATCATTAGGGAAAGTACTCTTCAGCTGGTAATATGTAGAAATAACATCCTTTACCTCCAGAAAATCTAGCTTTTTAACAGCAAGTTGGAAGGAAATATCACTATTGTACAATGACCCTAACCCTAAGGTCTGTATCTTCCGCCATAAGTACCTACCAAAATAAAAAAACACCCTTTGCAAACAACAGCATTCACATTATTCTTAATGCTTTTAACGGCAACTTCAAAATCACAAAGGATATACCGTACTTTACTAGTGCAATTATTCTCCTTCAGCAAAGCAAACACGCAGTCCCACATAAAATTATACGCCTTTAAACTCTTTTTCGACATCAAACAAAACAACAAAGGCATGTTTTTTTTGTATGCCCCACATTTTATCATTGCATGAATGGTATATAATTGATGGCAAGCTGCCCCTTTAATAAAATACATTCTATCAATAAGCCAGATTTCTGCTTTGGCTAAATCCTGAAGATTGTTTTGAGTACTGAACACAACCGCAATATTATTATAGGTTCATAGGTAGGTACTAGGCTATCTTCCCGAGGGCATTTATAAGCCTAGCCAGAGTGTGTCGGCTTTCACCACCTCATTGATTAATCAACTGAGCCTCTGTCAAGCAGAGCCAATGAAGTGATCCCAGGGGTGTATTTTCTGTTACCCATCCACTCGTCAAGGCTTCTCTTGAAGAGTGTTAGTGAGGGGCTTTGCCTAATGTAGTTAGGAATTTTGTTCCAAAGCATGGGGAGTCTCTGTGGCAGGAATCTATTCCTCCGGCATGTTCTATTTATTGTTGTGGCGAGGTTTAGCTCACTAGAACGCGTGGCTCGCAGTGACTTGGATTACTTTAGGTGGAGCATGACCATCAATTCTGAGTTGGACATGGCTTTGTAAGTCAGACAGAGATCACCTCTGAGTAAGCGATATGTCACTGAGTACAGCTGGAGTTTTTTCAGTCGGGCTGCATAGGACATATGTTTGAGGCCAGTAATCCTCTTGGTGAGGTGCTTTTGTGGTCTTTCCAACTATTGGAATGTCTTGTGAGGTACATCCCAAATGGGGCATTGTACTTTATGATGGATCTGATGAGTGACAAGTAGAGGGGCACTATAACCTCTTTATTTCTAGATGCGAACTCCTTAGTAATTAGATGGGCCACTAACTACTTTGGCAATATGATTGTCAAAGGAGAGATTACTATCTATCTGGGTCCCCAGATCTGTTATTACCTCTTCTGTATTAAGGGGGCTGCTGCCTATGTGGTAATTCGTGGGTGTTTTGTTTTTCCCAAATGGGATGACTATGTAATTTTTGGCATTTAGCTTGAGGCCATGACTTTGACACCAGGTGTCTGTCTCAGTAAGGCCTTTTTGAAGGATGTCCATGTCAGCCAGAGAGTCAATTATGCCTCCCAGTTTGCAGTCAATAGCAAACTTGGTTAGCCATAGTCCTCCTGTGTTTGCCTGTACTTCTGAGAAATAAATGCCGAACAGTAGGGGTCCCAGAACCGAGCCTTGCGGGACACCACTTGTGACTGGTTTAGAGTCGGACCTGGAGCTTGCTATTCTTACTGTGTGAGTTCTGTCTGTAAGCCAGTTGGCAATCCATCTTGTGACATAGGGGTTTATGTTCAGGCTGGTGAGTTTTTCTATAATACCTGAGTGAGAAATGGTGTTGAACGCCTTGATGAGATCAAGGTAGGCTGTGTGAACCACCTTTCCTTCGTCTATGGCCTTGGTGACTGTCTCAAAGAAGTCAACCAGGTTTAGTAGGCATGATCTGCCCTTAACAAAGCCGAACTGGGTCGGGTCAAGTGTTTGGAGGTTCCCAATGTCTTTGTTAATGAGTTCCATGATGATGCGCTCCATAGCCTTACAGACCAGGCTAGTCAGGCTTATGGGGCGATAGTTCCAGGGTCAGTTGTGGCCCCTCCTTTGTGGAGCGGAATAACCGTTGCTGTGCGCCATTCTATGGGCATGTAGCCTGTGGAGAGGCTGAGGTTGAACAGCGTGTTTAGGTGGGGGGTTAGTTTGTTCTGTAGTTCATGCAAGACATAGCCTGGGACACCATCTGGCCCCATTGATGCTGAGTTTTTGGCTTTTGAAAGGGCTGTTTTCACCTGTGCTTCTGTGATTTCCAGGACACTACACTTTTCCGGTATTGTTGTGGGCCCTTTTGAAGGTGAGAGGGAGGTGAAGTTTGCCCTGAATCTATCAGCCAGGATGTTGGCAATATCAGTAGGTTCAGTATATTTTGTACTATTTTGCACTAGCTCAGAGCATATCTGCGAGTTGCCACTTAGATTCTTGGCATAGTTAAAGAAGGCTTTGTGGTTATCTTTTGAATCCTTGGCTATTTTTCTTTCGAAGTTAGCCTTGGATGATTTTATGAGGGACCTTAGTTTCTTACTGATACTGATCAGGGATGTCTTTCCTTCTTGGGATTTGCTTTTTTTCTGAACTAGTTTCCTCCTTTTGTTGTATAACCTGTTTATGTCAGGGGTCCACCAGACTGGTTTCCTTCTCTCTTAGGGGAGTGAGTCTTGGTTTTGCTAGGGATGGCACGATCCATGCATCCTTGTAGGTGCTCATAGAGTGCAATTGTAAAGGATTCTGCATCTTGAGCAGTGTTATCCTTTAGCGTGGGGGCTGTGAAACTTACCACCTCTGCCTTAAGTAAGGTGAAGTTTACTTTAGAAAAGTTTTTCACTGTGGTTTCCTTGGTTGGGGGTGGTGGTGTGGTGTGGGCATCCAGGGTGATTAGTTTATGGTCTGATCTAACCAGTGACAGGTTGACTTCTGGTACAGAACACCTGTCACCCATGTTGGTGATGACCAGGTCCAATATGTTGTGGCCTCTGGTAGGGGAGTTTACCAGCTGATCCAGGGCATTTGAGTTGATAAATTCCAGGAAGCGCTGAGCCTGGGAGTTTGTACTCAAGTAGTTTTTCCAGTTAATGGTAGGGTAATTAAAATTGCCCAGTATCAGGGTGTTCGGTAGGACCTTCATGTTTTCCAGTGTCTCCAGAAAGGCAGAGTGGTGGTCCTGGGTCATGGAGGATGATCTGTAGCAGGCCACAATTTGAATTGCAGATTTGCCCGATGTTAGCTGCACATGGATGATCTCAGAGGTATCATGCTGCGCCACTAACCTGGAGGTGTCTGCATCCTTGATGAATATGGGTACACCCCCTCATTTTGTGTTTTGGTCCGTGTTCTGTGGCTGAAATGTGTGTTATGAGTTATAGCCCAGTAGTGCTGGAGTACTCTCTGGAGCCTTGAACCAGGTTTCAGTTACTGCACAGATGTCAACGTTCTCCATACTTAGGAGTGCTTCGAGCGCATACATTTTGAGATTTAAACTCCTAGCGTTGAGTAGCATGACCCTCATTTTTTTACTTGTGCTATTTACGGAGGTGGGTTTGAATTTTGAGCCTTGCCTAAAAAAGGCACTATGGGGGCAGCAAGAGCCTTGGCCAGTATTCGAAAGAAAGGGGTGACAGGTGCAAGCCGTCTCTTGTGAAGCAACGTGGCTTGTCGAGCATTTCATCCCAGGCTGACAGACACTGAATTCCCTTTGAATGACACCAGAAGCTTAGCCAGGGTAATAACCGCCTGGGCTACATGATCAGAGAGCTCTTCCATATCTCTTTTCATGTAGTCCAGGGAGGTACATCTCAGGTCATTCACACCAACATGAACAATGACAGAGTCATATTTGTACTTGTTCTGGAGTGACCTGAGTGCTTGTGTTATGTGGCGGATTCTGGCTCCTGACAGGCAGCTAACAGTAACCTTCTCCTTGTCCAGCCTAGTGAGTGGGGCGTCAGTGTGCCTGACTATTGAGTCACCTATTACTAGTGTGTTACGTATGTTATTTCGCCTTAAGGGCTGTGATTGTGCGGCACATTCATTTTGTGTTTTATGTGTTGTCTGGTTTGTGACGGGAGGTGCAGGTTTTGTAGGTGTCTGCATGGAGCTCTCTGATGCTTTTACAGGTTTTTATTTAGAGCCTCCGAGTATGATTTCATGCATTTATGTGTATTTTTTGCCAGTGCTGGTTTAGTAGGTCTATGTGAGGCTGGAGGTGTGGTGCAAGTGTTAACCTTCTCCTCATGACTGTCTGTTCCAGTCTTGGGTGGAGAGACCTTACCCTCCAGTTTGGCTGTATAATTGCATCTCTTGTATATGTTAGTGTTTTGCGGTAGGAGGAGAGGGCTGTCTGTGTACATGAGGCAGTTGTAACATTGCCTCAGGATACCCAGATTCACCAGCTGGACTGGAGAGTACACCTGAAGTTGCCCTTTGGTCATGCCTGAATAATAGGGTGAGCTGCTTAGTCGCTTGGTTGGTGAGGCGTGGATAAAGAGCCTTGGCCTGCTGGGCAGTCAAGTGTCGGGGTATATTAGTGCTTGCTATTAGGTCTGAGCAAGTGCTGGACTGTAAGATTATTATTCTTAACTGTTTTCCTCTTTTGCATGAACGTACTACCTTTTAACTGATAGTCAACTACATTGAGATTTAAAAGTGTTAATCCTGCTTTCTTCGGTTGCCTTTGAACTTTCTTCCTAGCTCTTCTTACTTTCTGCAATAAAGCACACCTACTTGGTAAACTAGGGGGGTACTCTAACGAGGCAGAAGCAATCACATTATCCACTATAACACAAGGGGTATCACGCGAAAGACTGGCCCTTTCTTTTAAAGTTGGATCACCTGGATGGTCATGACACACAGATTTTAACAATTCCTCCCCCGATGTAACACACAAAGTGACCGCTCTTCCTTTACACTTGTCAGGCAACTTCCGAGTACAACACCAGTACTTTCTACACTTCTTAGACTTTTCTAGATGGTAGATATATCCATCTAAGACCAGAATTTGTTTACCTCTTTGAGACAAAGTAGTAGCATACATTTGTCCTAGCACTCCTGGAGGCAACTCTTCTACGTTCGCCATTGTATAAGGGTACAACGTACTAAGAGCAGTGGTTACAATTCTTTAAATAATATCACATTGCTGGCTATTGCTTACGATGATTTGCTGTTCGGTGCAGTGACGTTTTGATAATGTGTGGATTCGCTGAATTGAGTTTGGGAAACCTAGTTTTGTTATTTTGTGAATTCGATATTTTAACAGTGACCCATATATATATATATATATATATATATATATATATATATATATATATATATATATATATATATATATATATATATATGAGTAGGTTGCATTTGGTTTCATTGAGATAATATTTCCTCAAGATGGGATTTGTCAGCTTGTTTTGTTGATTTCTGTTTCACTGAAGAATTACAAAGAGATGTAGGTGTGTGTGTGTATGTGTGTGTGTGTGTGTGTGTGTGTGTGTGTGTGTGTGTGTGTGTGTGTGTGTGCGTGTGCGCGTGTGTGTGTGTGTGTGTGTGTGTGTGTGTGTGTGTGTGTGTGTGTGTGTGTGTGTGTGTGTGTGTGTGTTTATTTGTTGGCAATCTGCGTTTGCTGAGTGGTGTATGTTGGTACAGAGTAGGGTGTTTAGTGTGTATGTGTGAGAGATTTTTTACAAATGGATATGTGTCTTTGTGTCTACTTGTGGTGGTGGTGAGTTAGTGCAAATTCAAGTAAGGACGTTCAGGGCAAGACTGGGTTTAAGGAAGTTTTTTGTGAAGGTTGTGTGACCACGGATTCAATATTTATAAAGCAGCAGGGGTGTACACTCCCACACAAAGGGCAGGGTCTGATCCCCTACAAAAAATTGGATTTAGTTTTATGAGTTTTCTTTTGAAAGTGTGACAGTTGAATGGAACAGGGTGACAATTTCAGACTTGGTTATTTCTTTTCTTGATTAATTAGAATATACAGAGATATGGTTCAGGAGATATTTGTCAGAGCAATTATAAGTGACAGCTTTTGTTTGGTCATCAGAAAGCTGTTGAGATTGGTGTAAGAGAGACATAATATCTGTCTATATTATATATTATATTATATATAGACAGAGAATATATATAGTAACTGGCTGTGCTCATGTTACACTCCAGGTTAATCCATACCAATCTAATTGTGTATCACATGTTCAGATAAGTATAAACAGATTTGCCCTAAAAAGCTTGTAAACCCAGATACTGGTTAAATATATATATATATATTTTTTAAGTTTTTGACTATGTACCTCAATGTTTTTACTATGCATCCCAATGACTGTCTGCTGTACTGTCTAACTAAAACTGTTAACTTCTAACCTAATATGTATTAAAATCAGTTGTATGTTCTATATTTTGTTCTCTCATGTACGGCATTCTATTGTACTGTGGAGCTTTTCTCCCCGTACCTCCTCTGAAAATGGACCTGTGTCCAGTCGGACTTTCCCAGTAAACAAATGTATATAAAATAAATAAATAAATAAATATCAGTGTTGGGGAATATATCCTTTGCCTAGTATTCTGCTACCTTGGAGTTGGTATATTTACATAGCAGAGGATATGAGGGGGATCAGACCCGACATGGGGCTTGCAGGGGGGGTAAAAAACACGAGGTTGTTTGGTATGCTCCAAGGTTATGTCTTGGAGTATGTGCATTTTTTATCAGTCTTGTGCTGTTGATTTTTTCTAGCATTGTGAACATTGCTCTATAGCTGCAGAATATATAAATGTGTTGGTATGTGTGTGTCTTTGTGTGTATTAATATATGACAAAAACTGTGCATACTTAGTAAAATCCAAAGGAGAAAAGCTGCAAGAACAATTGTTAAGCAGACTTTATACATAAATATACTATACATCAAGTGCAATTTTCAATAAGTTAGTAAACATAAATGATTCCACATGCAGTGACAAAAACAATAATTAAAAATGAATAATCAGGAACAGACAGCTGATAAATTCAGTAGAGAAAGGAATAGTCAGGTTAAGAATTCTTATAAAACTAGCCCAATAGTGCAGAGGCAAGATGTGCATCTGGGTCACTGGCAATCAGACATTAGGAATGGACTCAGAACACTGGTCAGGTCACCAGGGAAGATGGCACAAAGTAACCAATGACTATCTCTCCTTCGTGTTGGTACAGAGTAGGGTGTTTAGTGTGTATGTGTGAGAGATTTTTTGCAAATGGATATGTGTCTTTGTGTCTACTTGTGGTTAGAAAGGACTTGTTGTCTGTAGACCACTTGTAGAGACCATGAGTCTATCAGGCCAACTTCATAAAGAGTGAACCACGATGTGCAGTACTTGATAGGTGGATATCTGCACCAATTCTACTGATACTAGTGTGCATCACTCCGTAGGAGAAGGAATCTGATCAGCTGCGACAGAAATGATGTTTCCCATTCCCCAACCCACAACTGTCCATAATTATACTCACATCTTGGACTTTAGACAGTTCTTCTCCACAAGGCAGGCATGAAAAGAGTCATAGAGCCTGCTCAGTGAAGGTCACATCTACGTCTGGCTTGTATAGTGCAGTAAGGGAACACAGGAAGTGCAGATGGGAAACCAGGGATTTGCTGGAGGCTAAAGAGTGGTTTGGGTGAGGAACTGCATAACCCCCCCCCCCACACACACACACACACACACACACACACACACACACACACACTCACCAAGGTGACCAACAGTCCCAGTTTTTCCAGGACAGTCCCAGTTTGGAAGTCTCTGTCCTGGAATCCCAAACATTGTCTTTGGGAAACAGAAAAGTCCCAGCTTAGACTGCTCAGTCTGAATGGTGACCTGGCTTCCTGGGTAGCCAGTCCCACTGCTTTCCCATCCTGAGCAGCTCTGGGGACTTTGCAAATTTTTGGGGATGTCATTGGGTATGGGGTAAGGTCAGATGCCTTCACCCTGGCAGGAGCCTTCCATGCTCTGCCACCATCTGTCAGTCACTCCCTCCAGGACTTCTGTCATGGGGTGCTCTGCCTGACCCCACTCACTCAGACAGAAGCTTTCCAGGCCCCACACCCATCTGCCCGGTGCACCCTTACTGACTTCTGTCAGGACCGGCCGCTACAGGCCTCCCCTTCGACCTGGCCAAGAGACCTTCCCCAGCCGTGGCCCCCCATGTCAGGGGACTCCACCACCTTCATGTCTCCTGCAGGCTGCCAAATCTTGCTGGATTGCTCATGCCCTCAGACCTTCTCAGGGGAGCTTCCCTCTGATCCTGTCTGCCCCTCCAGAACTCCCATCAGCTGCTGAGGAGCAAGCAGATCTGCTCTCATGAAGGCTTCAGAGTCCCCCTTCTTTCCCATCCAGAGCAGCTCTGGGGACTTTGAGATCTTTCAAGGATGCCGTCAGTTATGGGGTGAAATTGGATGCCTTTTCCCCAGCAGGAGCTCTCCAGGCCCCTCTGCCATCTGCCCTTGCGCTTCCTCAAGGACTTCCATCATGGGGAGCTCTGCCTGATCCCTTTTACCCTGGCAGGAGCTCTCCAAGCCCTGCTGCTGTCCGCCAGTCACTCCCTTAAGGACTTCCATTGTGAGGAGCTGTGCTAGACCCCCCCTTACCCAGCCCTGCCACTATCTTCCTCTCTACCCCTTCCAGACTTCCTTCCCAGATGGGGCATGGTCCATACCCCCTCACCCAGGTGGGAGCTGTCCTGTCCCAGTCACTTTCCAACTCTCTCTCTCCCTTCTAGACTTCCATCGGGATGGACCCCTTCCAGGCTTAAACTTCTACCCAGGACAGAGAGCTCTTTTCCAGGGTTACATATCTATCTCCTGACTGCTGCCAAATCATGCAGTGTTGCACATGCTCTTGGAGCCTCTCAGGAGATCTTCCCAGCCTCATGGAACTCTGCTGGGTCACAAAGCCTCAGACAATCCCTCATCCAGACTTCTGTGACACTGGTTCTCCCATTTGCCCTGCACCTAGGGCTTTCAAACTCACAGGGGAGATAGTCCCGGGTCCCCACATCTCTGCACATTTTGCAGCACACCTCAGTGTCTCTCTCTCTCCCCCATGGTGCCAGGCGCCGACGAATGTGGATTGCTTCAAGCCTCCTGGCATGTGTCCTCTTGCCTCCTGGGTGGTGCCATTCACAGAGTGGCATCCCCACAGTGCCAAGTGAAGGATGGGAGGCCAACCTGCCAGCCACAGTGCAATGAAATGGCAGCCCTATCTCCACTCCCATGGGGGCCAGGAGAATGGGATTGCAGACTTGGGTTCTCGGGGTGGCCCTCAAGTGTCCCAGTTTAGGTCCTGTAACAAAATTGTCACCTTGACACACACACACACACACACACACACACACACACACACACACACACACACACACACACACACACACACACATACGCACACGCACACGCGCACACACACACACACACACACACACACACACACACACACACACACACACACACACACACACACACACACACACACACACACACACACACACACACACACACACACACACACACACACTAACAAACACTCACACGTACATGCACAAAAATGTTTAGAGTTTCAGAGCCAAACTCCAGTTCTCTGGCTTATTTTGTCATAGATGGAAAAATTAAAGTTAGAAATATAGTAGTTTAGAATGCATAGGATGAATGGTCTTTCACAGAATCAGGCATGTGAAAATAATGATAGTTTTCTTCCCGTTTAATATATGAAATTACTGAAAAAGATATGAAGGTGATAGCGTTATTTCTGTATCATAGGGCTGCACTTCATCAAGCCTTTTCTTTTTTTTCCTTTATCATAGTAAAGCCAAGTAAACTAGCACAAACTGAGCTCTGGTCCCATTGTTATACACATTATTTATTGTTCTGGATACTTCCAAGATTGTGTCAATATATTCTGACAATTTGGTAGCTGAAATGATTTACCTGGGCCTATTATAATTTGTTGATTTTGGTGGCAAGGATTTATGTGCAAGCTTAGTCACCAGTACCCTAATTCAAGGACTTCAAAAGATCTTCCAACAAGAAAAAAAAAAAAAGAAAAGAAAACATTGTTATATCCTTGTTTCACCCGGATCTGTTTTACAAATCATCCAGCTTTTCCCAGAGGCACTGCACACAATTCACAATTGGCACAATCAGCACAGTTCAGTACAGCCTTACTTTTGTATAATACAAAAAGAAAAAATGTAGCAAAGCTAGAATTTCCAATGTGTGATACCCTAAACCTCTTGAATCAGAGGCAATATAGGATATATGTAAATTACCCTTTAAGGATATCCAGGTGTTTCAACTAAATGAATTCTGAATGCCCATGACTTTTTTCTTTTAAGTCTTTTTATGGAAAATTTCAGGCCAATAAAGCCAAACCCCTCTAAATGTGGACATGCATGTTTCTGCCTTCTTATGACATCATCAGCACAGCATAAAAGGAATGTCTGACTTTTGGAAACACGGGGTAGTCATACCCAACTGATATCCATAAACCTAAGGGTATCGACAAAATATCCCAACTAACAAACTAAACAATGTTCAAAAAGGTCACACAGGAAAACCAATTGGTTAAAATACAAAAAGAAAAATGTAGCAAAGCTAGAATTTTCACTGTGTGATACCTTAAACCTTTTGAATCAGAGGCAACATAGGATATATGTAACTTGCCCTTTAAGGATATCAGGTGTTTCAGCTAAATGGCAATTCTGAATGTCCGTGACTTTTTTCTTTTACTTTTAAGTCTTTTTATGAACAATTTCAGGCTTATGGATATCAGTTGGGTACAGCCTTACTCTTGTATAGTACAGCTTTACTTCTTTATAGTACAGTCTTACTCTTGTATAGTACAGCTTTACTCCTTTATAGTACAGCCTTACTTTTGCATAGTACAGCTTTACTCCTTTATAGTACAGCCTTACTCTTGCATAGTACAGCTTTACTCCTTTATAGTATAGCCTTACTCTTGTATAGTACAGCTTTACTCCTTTATAGTACAGCCTTACTCTTGTATAGTACAGCTTTACTCCTGCATGGTGCAGCCTTACTCTTGCATAGTACAGCTTTACTCTTGTATACTACAATCCTCCTCTTGTATAGTACAACCGTTTACTCTTGCATATCACAGCTTTGCTCCTACACAGCACAGCTTTACTCTTCTATAATATAGCCTTTTACGCTTGTATAGTGCAGCTACACCCTTACTCTTGTATAGTATAGCCTTTTACTCATGTATAGTACAGCTACAGACTTACCTTTGTATAGTATAGTCCTGTACTCTTGTATAGTATAGCCTTTTACTTATGTATAGTACAGCTACAGACTTACCTTTGTATAGTATAGTATTGTACTCTTGTATAGTACAGGCTTTCTCTTGTATAGCATAGCCTTTTACTCTTGCACAGTACAACCTTACACTTGTATAGTACAGACTTTTACTCTTGTATAGTACAGCCTTAGTCTTGTATAGTTCAGCCTTGCTCTTGTATAGTACGGCCTTACTCGTGTATAGTACAGCTACAGCCCTACTCTTGTATAGTACAAAGTTTTACTCTTGTATAGTACAGCCTTTTACTCTTGTATAGTACAGCCTTTTACCCTTGTATAGTTCAGCCTTTTACTCTTGTATAGTACAGCCTTTTACTCTTGTATAGTACAGCCTTTTACCCTTGTATAGTTCAGCCTTTTACTCTTGTATAGTACAGCCTTTTACTCTTGTATAGAGCAGTCTTACTCTTGCACTTATATTGGCAGATCATCTACTTGGTCAGTAGGGAAAAGACAGCAGAATCTTACAAGTGCAGATTCTAGTGTCTGTTTAGCCAGTGGAGTTCCAGCCAAATTAAGCTATAAATATGGGAGCTAGTGAGCCTGCAGTCTACCAGACATTCAGATGTTAAATCCACAACCACCTTCATGGAGGTATTCATACATGGTTTTGTATTAATGTTCTGAGTGATGGGAATAGCACAGTACCTACCATGCCTCTCAGCTGTCTAGAATTTCACAGAATGTCCCTGATTTTCGCCTCATGGTTTTATTTGTTCTAATTTAAGTGAATTAGAGTTCTATTCAAAAGTTTTTCCTAATTTTGTGCCTTTGTTGTCTAGATTTCTAAAGCACGATGTGCCCAGCACAAAAGGCACCAGTGAACACTCAGCGTCAGGTAGATAATTCAAAATTTATTACACAAAAACGTTAAGCGCTTTCATCACTCCGTGACTTCATCAGAACACTGCTAATTACACTCAAGCCACTTTTATATGCTCCATACATCACATGACACATTCAAAACACCTGACATAGTAATCTAATATTAAAAAATCAATTAAAAGTGCTAAAATACTCACTTAAAACATTCATTACCTTCCCCTATGTTTGCAAAACATTTAAACATATATGCCTATAAACATTCATACTATGCATTGTTATACAAGCAATCATTTATTCCCGGGTACTCAGAGGCATTGAGTCTAATTTGCCACCTAACTTCTCTATCACTGACTACCTTTTTTGTATCACCCCCTCTCACATTGTCCTTTACCTGTTCCAAAATGGGAATAAATGACCATATTTCCATTAAACCAATTTTGGATAATTCTGGGTAATTATAGGCAGATGAGCATGATATGATAAAAGGTGAAATCATATAATGAATGTTTTACTATATAGATATGTATTGTGGAAATGTCAAACTATTATATGTGCAATATGTACAAGTTTTATAAGGTTGGTATGCTTGTATAACAATGCATAGTATGAATGTTTATAGGCATGTATGTTTAAATGTTTTGCAAACATAGGGGAAGGTAATGAATGTTTTAAGTGAGTATTTTAGCACTTTTAATTGATTTTTTAATATTAGATTACTATGTCGGGTGTTTTGAATGTGTCATGTGATGTATGGAGCATATAAAAGTGGCTTAAGTGTAATTAGCAGTGTTCTGATGAAGTCACGGAGTGATGAAAGCGCTTAACGTTTTTGTGTAATAAATTTTGAATTATCTACCTGACGCTGAGTGTTCACTGGTGCCTTTTGTGCTGGGCACATCGTGCTTTAGGAACTGAGAGTGTTATTGGTTACATTTTGTGGACTGTTCCTAGTGTTTGGATGTTGTCTAGATTTCTTAAATAAGGACATTGAGAAGTAAGGTACCCATGGTGCAAAAGAGATACACAAATGCTTTAATTTGCTGCAGCCTTTAATACGCATACTTATGAATAGTAAAAGTAGGAGCGTCATGGTCAGTCTGACGTTGGTAGAGATGATTATCTTGTAGCATACTTTGTTAATAAAGTTACTTTAGTTATACTACACTGTGCTGTTGCAATGTGGTAAACTGATATATCAATTCATGTGCCTAAATGAGATACAATGTGACCATTGTTTGTGTACATATTCAAGATTAGGGCAATAATGTAGTCCCATATTAGGCTCCCTATATAAAGTGTTAAAGTATATGGCATGAACACCGATGTGCAAAAAATAAATTGCAGTTGCAACAATACAATAATGAATTATGAAATTTGATCTTATACCCTTAAAGCACTGATGCTGGACAGCAAGCACCCAGCATGCATGCCCCCCTCTCACACCCACACACACACACACACACACACACACACACACACACACACACACACACACACACACCAAAGATAACTATAAATATTAACTCTAAGGTCACTTACCTTGAAGGAAGGGGCATACTATTAGGTACCACTACCTCAGATGTGGCATATATTTACCAGAATTACTATTAAATGCTCACATTTCCAAGTAGTACAATCACTTTGCTATGAATTTCAACAGAAACCCCACAAATTGCCTATGTTGTGTGGGTAGCATTCCTTCATGTGAGGCATAGGTTAAGACATGGATGCCATTTCAGACAAAACTGTTCAGTGGCATTCATAATATTTGTGTTTGTGGTAGCAAATCATAATGAAACTCCCAAGCAATGAGCTGTGCCCTCAATACTTAATCTTAATATAATCTTCTCTGGGATTGGTATACCTCTGAAGAATGAGATTTCCCCTTTCAGTGGTCTCTGTTGTACAAATGTGTTTTCATGAAGTTGTGAATTACTGAATTAGTAGTCACAGAAGTTTATGAGTCCCCTTTAAATGGTTTCATGATTAACACTACAAAGAATTGCTGGGGTACTTGCTACAAAATTCAGACTTGGATGGCTCATGCTGCTAAATGCTAGGAGTCATAATATGAAACTGCATTCATTGAAAGCATTCCCCGCCCTGGAAGATGTTGACATTTGTGTAGTCACTGAAACCTGGTTCAAAGATATGGAGAGCATTATACTTTCAGGCCCCAAACAGAGGGCTACAAAGCCAAAGGAGGCAGAGTTTCAATATTTATCAAAGATATATACACACCTCCAGGCTGGTCAAACAGTATGATGCACAGGAGACACTCCAGGTGCAGTTAACTGCTGACAAAACACCTATTCAAATCATAGCTAGCCACAGACCCCCAACCATGACTCAGGACACCCACTCCACCTATCTGGACTTGCTTGATTTCATCAACATTCAACTGTCTACCCTGATCCTGGGCAACTTTTACAATCCAACCATAGAGTGGAAGATTGAGGTGAAAGTATCCTGGACCTGGTACTAACCAACATGAGTAGCCACTGTAGCACCCCTACAATGTCACCCTGCTTGGTAAGATCCGACCATAAAGCAATAACTTTTAAAGTCACCATCTCCCCTGCCCCCCACCCCATTACCAAGGTTGAACAAAAAAATTATTTCAAAGCTGACTACAACCTCCTGAGAGCAGGTATAGGTAGCTTCACAGCCACCATCCCTTTAGTTGGAACAAGCACTAATGTCCAAGCCTACACCAAAAAACTATATGAGCACCTATATAGCTGCATGGACTCAGCAATACCTGACAAGACCAAATCATTGTCCTCAATGAAGAGTAAACCTGTCTGCTGGACAGCAGCAATAAAAGTCTCTATAATAAAAGGAAAAAAATTGCTGTCCATGACCAAGAAGGAGTAGGCGCCAAGTTGGAAGCAATCTCTCCTTTGTCTGAACAAGCAAATAAGGTCACTGGTGAAATCCTCTAAGGCTAGCATTGAGTCCAAATTGGCCACATCCACTAAGGACAATCACAAGGCCTTCTTCACATATGTCCACAATCTCAAAGGTAACTCCTAAATCTGCTCTGAACTGGTGGTCAAGAATACGACATACACAAATGCCATAGATATAGCCAACCTGCTGCAAGACAAGTTCAGTGAAAACTTCGCAACCTGTCCCCCCATCATTAAACCAGGACATCCCCAGCACCTGCCCCACTCCTCTCATCACCAGGGAGCAAATCATTAATGCCCTCTGAAAGGCAAAAATACAGCCTCCATGGGACTCGACAACATCCCTGGCTGTGTCCTACATGAACTCAGGCAAGAGCTGTCAGCACCACTAGGCACCCTATTCAACCAAAGCTTGTGCACTGGCTTTGTCCCAGCAGAATGGAGGAAAGCTACTGTCATCCTCTGCATAAAGGTGGAGCATCCACTGACCCAGGCAATTAGAGGCTCATCTGCCTAACTAGCCTGATCTGCAAGGCCATGGAATGCATCATCATGGACCTTATAAACAAGGACATTGGAAACCTCTAAACGCTTTATCCCACACAGTTTGGTTTTGTCAAAGGGAGATAATGCCTGTTAAACTTAGTCACCTTCTTCAAAACAATCACCAAAGGCATAGATGAGAGGAAGACAGTGTACACCACCTACCTTGACCAGCCAAAACCTTCAACACTATTCCCCATGTGGGCATAATAGATAAACTCTCCCAGCTAGGCATCAACCCATATGTTAGCACATGGATAACTAACTGGCTCACTGATAGAGCCTACTCAGTCAAAATAGGGGAAGCCACGTCTAGTTGTAGACCCGTAACAAGCAGCTTACCCCAGGGATCAGTTTTCGGGCCTCTACTGTTTAGGATATACTTTTCTGAGGTACAAGCCAAAACTAGTGGTCTGTAGCTGAACAGGTTTGCAGATGACTGCAAGCTGGGCACTGTCATAAATTCCTTTAGTGATGTGAACATCCTCCAAGAGGGCCTTAACCAAACTAATGACTGGTGCCAGAAGCATGGCCTCAAACTGAATGTCAAGAAATGCATCATTACCCTCTTTGGGGAAAATGATGTCCCCACTAATTATCACATTAACAACAAAGTACTAAGCATGCAATCTGTCGTGAGGGACTTGGGCTCCCAGGTTGATAGCAACCTCACTTTTGACAACCACGTTGCCTCCATTGTACGGAAAACGTTTTACATGGCCCACCTCATAAGTAAAGCTATTTCATCCAGGAACAAGGAGGTCATAACATTTCTGTACTCCTCCTTTATCAGACCCATTATCGAGTCCAATGCCCCCTTTGGCATGTACCTTGCCAGGTGCATGCAGCAGCTGGAGAGACCACAGAGGTTCCTGACCAGGAAAATCCAGGGTCTCAAACACCTATCCTATACAAACACCTATCCTATACAGATAGGCTAAAAGCCCTGTCCCTCTACTCAGTCTCATACAGACTGCTCAGAGGTGACTTGTGCCTGGCATACAAGGCCATCTCAGACTCAGCCTTGATAGAGTTGCTGCATATCCATTAGTCAGACTCCACTCGCGCAACCCGCATGCAAGGCCTTAACCTAGTCTGTGACATTAATAGAACTTGTTGGCGGGATAGATTTGTGTCCCAATGACTCCCCCATCTGTGGAATAGACTCCCTCTCCATGTCAAGCAGAGTACCTCACTAGCCCTTTTTAACAGGAGCCTGGATGACTGGATGGGAAACAAAAAATATATCCCTGGGATCCCACCTGTGTCCCTGCTGGACAGGGAAAACAGGTGCTGATTTTGTGGGATCATGGGTGAAATTCTTGGCTAGGCTTATAAGGGCCTCCAGGCCAATAGCCTTGTATCGTCCTATGAATCCTATGAACCTATGCAATTTCCCAGAGTGAAGGAACAAAGAAGTTAATTATGGTAATTTTTTAAGCTGTGACTGACTAAATATAAAAATAAATAAATGAGGCCCATACAATGCAACACTTACTTGATTGACATTTTTTAGGTGTGCTTCCTGTCTTGTAGTCAGTCACAAGTTAAAACAGGGATGGAAAACATGTAGAGAAATCATACTAAGTGTCAGTTTGATCATTTTGCTTTGAAGATATATGATAAGCTGTCAAAATAACTGCACAGCTTTAAACTACATCTTTTTTAACAATACAATACGTCTTGGAATAATATTTTTCCCTCATTCTGCCTGATTTTGGATGCTATAAATCTTGAAGAAACTCACATGGATACCAGCATATAGTCTGAAATCATTTACTGAACAGTAGTTGCACACTGGCTAAGAGCCATTATGTGTGCAGTACGTTTATACCAGTGCATATGCTCACATTTACTGAGAATGCATGAACACCTTCAGTACATCCTATTATCCTGCCCCCTTTTCTGTGGTAAAATGGTATGCATTGTCTACTCAACAATTCCCACTGGGTAAAGTAACTCATTCTGAATTGATGTACAGCCAGACTATATGTACTGCTCATCTATCAGGACTAGTAGTCACTAATTGTGAGCCAGAGGTAGCTTTCTAACCCCACCCCCATTATGATTTATTCAGTTCAGATAATGCTTGTTGACTTTCTGGTGCATCAGGCTCTTTAGTCTGCAAGTATTCTCTTCTGTAGTATCAGGGAACACATCAGGATGAGAAACAAACATTTCAATGCAATAACTGTCTAACACTCTGGCCTAAAAATTCACTTCTTCATGTGACAGTGTCTTTAGCCATGAAAGGTCCAGCTCTTGGCTGGTTGGCAGGTCTCCTGCAGGAAATACCTGAAATATGCCCTTGAAAAGGATATCAAACTAAGCTGTTCTATCCATTATTCTTCCTGGAATTCGCTTATGACATTGGCATTGGTATCTAAGAGACGCATTAAATTGTTGTTGAGTGCATGTCTTTTGCTTGGCGATCTGTTATCCACAGACAAGCATCTGTCTGCATTAATCATCATTTGGATGACTCCCATTCCAACTCAGTCTCATTAAGTCCAATATGGTATCTGGACTATAGTACAATCAGAGTTGCTCTGTATTGTAAAGTATTGTAAAAAATCTGACATTTTATTCTCAGTTTCCAACATACCATTCTATAATTTTTTTTATACCTCTTTTAAGGATGTGTGAATCTTTCAGTTGATTTCTGGAACTAATGAACAGATTATTCCATTTTGCCTATCTAAATAATAACATTTATTAAAAAGTATTAGCATTTCATTGTCTATAACAATATGCTTAAGTAACCCATACATAGTGGCTAGTCTTCTTTAGTGATGACTGGTAGCTTGAAGTGTGGTTTCTATCATATAAAATATTTCTAGCCATTTCAGATATGCATGCACTATAGTGATGGGCATATTATTCATAGATGGTCCTGCAAAACCAATGGAAAATCCTTTCTGATGTCTACATGGAAATGTCCATGAGTATAATGAACTTGTCACGGTATCTTCTGCTTTATCTCACAAAGCATGCAAGCACTGCACATTCTGTATTTGAAGGTAATCTATATGGAGTTCTAATAAACTCATCTTATCTAAGCATCTGTGGAATGATGACTCAAGTCCCCCACAGGTCTCAACCTTCTTCCACTGAAAGTTCAAATCTCTTTTTATATAACATTTTTCAAACTTACATCATTTTTCACCAGTCAGTCTTCCATCCCAAACCTTCTGTCCTTACTCTGACCATAAAACCATTTCATATGTTAAAATGAGAAGCAACAGAATATATTATGGAAGATATTTCAACATAAAACGAATAAAAGGTTTTTGTGAAAGGTACAGATGGCATTATCAAGGAGAAAGTTGGATGTGTTTAAAGCTGTCATGTTTCCAGAAATTATGCTGCTTAGAACAGGGAATAATAAAACTTTGAACATAATTTGATTGACTTGGAAAGAGCAAAAGAAAAGGCAGAAAATTATTAGCATTAAATTATATAAAATATGAGAAACGTGGGAAATGAAAAGAACCTGCAATTAATTCTAGAAAATAGAGATTTGGAAAATATAAAAAGGTTAGATTCTCATTTTTGATAAGAATGGGAAAAGAGTGGCTCAACAATGCAGAAGACAGTAGGTTTATACCTACATTATTCGACTGATTGATACAAATGGTTGTCATTTTTGAAATGCGGCAGAAATTCTACAGTATATATCAAAATATTTTGAGAATTCTATAACTATTCTCTGAGTAATGAAACTTTTACTTCAATACTATATGAAACACAGCACTGAAACTCCAAGCAACCAAGAGCATCAAAATAATCTTCCAGGGAGATGTAAACTCTGATAATTCTCTCTACTTAATACTCTAATAAAACAAAAAAGAAATAAATAGCACACATGAGCACCAGCAATTTTATAAGTTCGCTATCAGCTATGGGAGGGAATTTTCAGACTTCCAGTCCTCAGGTCTTCAGGTACCACAGATCTCGAGACATATTTTTTATGATTTCTAAGTTATTAAATGGCATAAGAAGGAAAAAAAAACATTACTTTCAAACAGAAAATAATCACCATAAATATTATATTATATATTATATTATACACACACAATATTATATTATATACACACAATATTATATTATACACACACACACACACACACACACACACACTGAAAATAATAATTAAGCAAGATGTCAGTACTTCCATAAATTGTCCCTGCCGTATGGATATGTACAAAGAGGGAAGATCTTACTGAAAGAGATTCCAGCTTGTAAGGGTGATGAAGAATTTTGGAAAACAGGAAAAATAGTTGTGAATGTGTATAATGTACTAATATCTGAATATCTGTCTCTAGTTTATTGATAGCGCTAAATAGCCGAGATATTTTTGTTTGGAGATAAGCAGAGATGCTTAGAAGACTATGTTGAATGCAATTAATAATAACCATTTGCCCCTCTATAATAATTAATTTCAGTGTCTGCATTTAGAATATATCTATGTAATCTACCTCATAGTTAAACATGTTGACATCATGGCCCTTAACCAAAAACAGTGGTCCAATGTTGATGGCAGTGCCTACAATTTTATCACTGGTGGCAGTAAATATTTCATGTACACAGAAGTGCTAATGAGTCATAGTATAGAATACCCTACTTTCTATATGGAATACTCTAACAATTTGACATTTATTTCTGTTTTTCATAAGGCCTAGCTAGAACATATATTTTTAGGAATCAAGTAGCTGTAGATTTAAAGGTGCAACCTTAAAGCTCACCTCAGATGTTCTGCAGAATTCTGATTTCACATAGGCTTATACCTCTTGACTTTTATGTTCATTTAACAGTGTCTTATATAATTAAAAGTTTTGTCTTACTGTCATTGTTTCATTGACTACTGCCTGTATATTCATATGTATATAAAAGTACATACACAGGGCAGGTACAGTGATGCAGCAGATAATGTTGTTACCTCATAGGCTCCCCCGGTTCAATTCCTGGCTGGGGTGCCTTCTGTGTGGAGTAAGTATATCCTACCTTTGTTTGCATGAGTAATTCTAAAGGTGCTCTTGTTTCTTCCCACATTCCAAAGACATGCAGCTGGTAGACTGGACACTCTAAACTGGCCATAGGTGTGAGTGTGTGAGTGTATATATGTAGTATGGAAGAACTACTGTGGCAGGGCTAACCACCCAGTGGTGTAAAGATTGGCTCTAGATGATTGTAATTTCTGATGTGACACCCCAACCCCATGTGCAAAAATGAGAAAAAGGGGCTGTGAATGGATGGATGGATGGATGGATGGATGGATGGATGGATGGATGGATGGATGGATGGATGGATGGATAAATGAAAAGTGCATAATCTTTAAAACTTATTTAGACTATTGAATTGCTCTTTATTTGTTTACTTTTCCATAATGCATTAAACACTTGCTAGTATCTAAGTAAACTTAAAATGTCCTTTTTATTCATAAATATCTTCATATACGCCCATCTGTAGTTTACATGATTATTTATTCTGTTATGTATAATGAATATGTTTGTATTCATGTATAAACATACACTTATTTCATTTGATCCCTAACTCTGTGATGGAATTTATTCTCTTATGTTGTGACATCATTACAGTTTGTTGCCATGAGAGCAGTTAAAATGTTACAGCAATGTTTTGTGACTTCTGCTAGTCCACTTTAAAGAATTTGTACAACAATAAAAATTTGGTTATAATTCAGGCTGATAAGGGAGGGGCCACAGTAGTGGTGGATTGGTCCAGATATGAAGCAGAGGCAAATAGACAACTTCAGGATGGCAGATTCTATATGATTATGCCTATTGATCCCACTGCACGTTTCAAGGTTGAAATTGACAACTTCTTGGATTTGGCCGTAGATGAGGGAATTATTGATGATAAAATTTATCACCTAAAGTTGAAGGAGCCAAACCCACAATTGTTGTATCTACTACCTAAAATTCATAAGAATTTGAGGTATCCTCCGGGGTGTCCCATTGTTTCAGGAAAAGGCTCATTAACTGAACCTTTATCACTATATCTTATTAAATGTTTTGAACCTCTCTTAATAGCTGTAACAGTTAGAATCAAGGACACCACAGAATTTCTCAACATCATTAGTGATACACAATTGGAGGTGGATTGGTTACTCTGCACTTTGGCTGTAACCTCCTTATATACCAGTATCCCTCAGTGGGCTGGTTTGATGGCCTTGGAATTTTGGCTAAATGAACTAGCCCTCTACAGCCCTGGTTTTAACACCTTCCTATTAGATTTAACTGAACATGTGCTGACAAAAAACACTTTCTATTTCAATGGCATCTGTTACCTCCAGTTGAAGGGGACGGATATGGGGCTTCCTTTGCCCCCATTTATGCCAACTTATTCATGGGGTACCTTGAACATACTATAAGTTATGACAACAATCATAACATGTTTTTGCCAGAGATTGATATTTGGAGATGTTTCTTGGATGACTGCTGGATGGTATGGAAGTCGGATGTTACATACTTACAGGAATTTTTAGAGTATCTTAATGATAACAAATGGGGTATTCATTTTACAGTCAATTATGACAAAAAATCCATATCCTTTTTGGATGTCATGGTTAACAAACAGGCTGATGGTACTTTAACCAGTTCTGTCTATAGGAAATCCTTCCATTCTAATTCCTTGTTACATGCATCCAGTTGTCATCCAAAACACATCAGAAGAAACATTCCAAAAATCTCAGTATATGCCCATTAGACGTATTTGTTCTAGGGAGCATGATTTGCTTCGCTACAATGCTGATCTTACAACCAGGTTTGTACAAAGAGGGTATTCCCACACTCATTTATCTTTCATTAAGAATCAAGTGGATCACATGCCGAGACATGAGTTGTTGACGTACAACAAACCAAAGTCTGGTGTTGTTGGAAAGATTAGATTTGCAACCACTTTTGATAGGAATACCCAACATTTAATTAATCTTGTGCAGAGACATTAGGACATCTTACTGGCTGATGAATATCTTGGACAAATCTTGGGTGATAGGTGTGCATTTTCCTTCCGGAGAGGAACCACCTTGGGAGATCATTTCAGTTTTTATAAACGGATATCTCTGCCCAATATTAAATCCCAACATACTCTGGATGTTACTACCCCTATGGAGTGTTTTCCTTGTGGTCACTGTAGTTTTTGCAAACATGTAGTTAAAACCAAGGAGTTTAGTAGTAAAATACACCAAAGGTCAATCAAATTAAAGTGTTGGCCAATTGTAGCAGTGATTGGTTGGTGTATCTGGCCTCTTGTAATTGCTCTGCATTCTATATTGGACAGACGTCCAGACTGATGAAGTTACGTATATCAGAACACCTCAGCAATATGAGAAATAGAGTCATTACTAATGCTTTATATAAACATTCTTTTGTACATAGTACTGCTTGTTTCCGTTTCACTATTATTGACAAAATAAGTGGATATAAGATATAAGTTTATCAAAACCAAATGGCATGAGATATTAACTAGGAAAGAAAAAGGTTGGATAATTATGCTTGGTGGACTTTTTCCCCCAGGTCTAAATGAACATTTGTAGAAAATATTTTTATATTCTATGCATCAATTATGCATATGTATGTATACATGCTGTTTTCTTTATGGACTTTTTATGTTTCATGCATCAATTTTGCTTTTGTATGTACATCCATATATAGACATATATATTTATGTTATTTTTCCATATGTATTTTTTTTATATTTTTTAATATTTTATGTATCCAGTTTTTGCTTTTGTATATTTCTATTTGTTGTGACATGTATAGTTAATATTGGTGGTGGGTGTTGGTGTTTTAATTTGTTTTATTTGGATTTAATTAACTATTTATGTCTTATTGGCATCTATTGGCCATTGAGTGGTGCTCTAATAGTTTAAAAAGAAGGTTGAATTTTCCTTCGATTGTATTTTGACATTGAAAAAAAAGCTCTTTGGGGCCAAAACTGGTCTGTCTGCTATTAAAGATTTTTGTCCCCATTTGGTGCTGGATGTTCTTTGGACTTAGTCAGTTTGCTTGTTTGGGCCTCTGCACCTGACGTCTGGGTGAAGGCTTTCAGCTTCCTACTAGAAACAGAGGTAAGACACAAACTGCTCTGGAGCAAAATCCTGTTTACATACAAAATGTCTTCAGCAAAAGTTGCTGAGAGAACAACTATAGCAATAAGGGATAGCTAAATGGGTATAAAATATTGCTTACTGAAATGGTAGTGAATATATCTCCAGCTCCTTAATGTACATGTTCATATTTGTGCTACGATAGATGCACACTTCTTAAGAATTTTCTAGGACTTACAGAGCTACTGTCTACTGTGTGCTTTCTGATTTAAATGCCAGCAACACATCTTCTAATACTTCACAGAAGTTTACATTTCATTAATTAATTAACATAATTATCATGTAGTAGTGTAATGAATGCATCCATTACCAGAAAGGAACTCTTTTGTTATAAATGAGCAGGTTAAAATAAATTGGTGAGATTAATCAAGAGAAACCCTGTTGGGCTGATTGTCGTTAATTATTCCACTACAGCTTCTACACATTATATGTTTCTTCTAGATTTCTGAGCTAAGATTTTCCTTTTCCTTGATACACTTAGACGTCTGATACCTTGCAGTTGACAAGAGCATGAGGGATAAGTTAGATCAGTGCTGGCCTCCCAACTTGAAAAACAGAAGACAAGAGCCATTGCTTTACAACTTTCTCGCTTAATATGGCATGCATAACGTTCCATAGCAATGCTCAATAAAGACTGAGATAGTTTGCAATGAAACTAATTATTAAGCCTTTGTAATGACATGAGCTGATTGCATATTGCCCCTGCTGCTTTTTGTCATTTTGGAAATAAATTATACATTTAGAATTATCACACATCATTGCAGAAAACTTGTGGTTTATGCAAATTAAATATACACAGCTTTAATGCTCATCCTATGTAATGTCCACCAGCATGCATATTATCATGTTAGTCTAAAGCAGGGAAAACATTCATCCATCTTTCCTCACTTTCATAAACAAGAATAAATGTGTTCCAAATATGCATTTATATAGAATAATATGAATATCCACTCTTGTACATGTTAGGCCATAACATTGCCTGTACTGGAATATCAGTTTAAAAGTTAACTATAGAAGAGCAATACTATGGTAACATTCTCATAGGTTTGTTTCTTTACTGCACATTCTGGCAACTACATCAACATACGTTCACTATTTGCTGACGAAATGCACACTGTGTGCAAGTCACTGATACATTTACGTAAGGGGCTCACTGAGATTGTGCTGTTGTCACCTCTGTTTGAAAGTGAAAATGCTAAAATATCTTCTATTCACATCCTTCATTTTCTTAGTGAGTCACCTTAACACGAGTATGATGACTCAAAACAACAATAAGAAATGCTAGCCATATACCTCAATGCAGTGAAAGGTTCACTAGACCTCTGAGTGAGCAAAACATTCTGATCAAAATGAATTCAGACCTGCAGCATACTGCACCAACTGTAATTCAAATTTTTCAACGACATTGCTTTAGTATTTACATCTGGAATCACATCTGCCCTGGTGCCCCAAGGATATAGAAGCAGTTTACACACTCTCCATTTAAACAGCCGTACTCTGTGTGTGTGTGTGTGTGTGTGTGTGTGTGTGTGTGTGTGTGTGTGTGTGTGTGTGTGTGGAGGGGAGGGGGGTTCGAATGACACTAAACTAGATCAGGCAATGACTTGCTTGGTAACTTTCCATAATGGTATAGCTCTATGCATGAAAGAGGTGACTGGTATATTTGGCATTTCACTTTTATGAGCTTTTCTTTGTATATATAAATTAAGTTTGTTCCAGATTGGAACTAAACATATATACTTTTTTTGTGTTCTGATACTTTAGGGTTCATAGGTTAGTGCTAGGCTAACTGACCTTGTGAGCCATTTTAAGCCTAGCCAATTATTTCCTGTGAGATTTAAATGCTGTACTTTGTGTTTGTAAGGCAAACACCTTAACCATTAGGCCACCCTCCTAACCTTTAAAAAGGATGCTTATTAACTTACACATCAGTTGCAGAAATGTATGTTGAAAAAAAATGTGCTAACAAAATGGAATAGTGTGTTTTCTAGTAGCAAAACAGAAATGTGCATTTCAGAAATAATAGTTGAAAAAAATAACATAAAATGTCTACTATTTGTTTGGAAAAAAAACACTAGACTTGCTTACAAGTTTGTGTTTAGTACCCAGGCTTGTTTATATCCTGTGGCATTGCTGGAGGTTAATTTATTTTAGGTAAGGTGAACAAAAATGGCAGGTACATGAATGCTGCAGGTTGTGTATAATTATACTGTGGGTCAGTATTCTAAGTTTTTCAGCAGCAATGTCTCTCCTTTAGATAAATGTTAATTATACAATGACTGGCAATTAATATTCTAAAATGAGCACACTGATTGGCCAGCCCAACCAGATCTTCTTTTCTCCGTTTTTTTCCTTACCAAAGCACTGATGTACTGGGTAAGCGTCAAAACGCAAGTCCCATACTCATGCACAGTACATCAGAAAATGCCCCAGGATAACGGAAAAACACAGAAGGGTAGCATGGTGGCATTATATAAAGACTTTATTTAAGAAAAGTAAGTTTTTTTTTTCTTAAATAATGTCATTGTATAATAGCAAGAACCCACAGCTGGGTGTGGGCAATGCTGGATTTGCCCACGGTTGGCTTTGTTTGGTCATTTGGACTTCGCCCTTATGACCAAACCACACCAACCATGGGTAAATCCAGCATTACCCACACCCAGCTGCGGGTTATTGCTTAAATATCTCACAAGAAAAAGACCTAGCTATTGACACAAGCAACACAAAGCATCTCATAGCCAGTAAAACTAAATGATAAAATGAAAAGAAGTACAAAACCTATGCTTTACTAATCGTAATTCAACACTTGTTTGGACACAGCTGTTGTAAAAAAATAAATAATTACGTACACAGTACTGCATCGATATATCTTTGTTACTTGGATACTTACAACGGTTCAGAAGATGCCTGAATATCCTGAATATGTATTACTTTCATACACACACACACACACACACACACACACACACACACACACACACACACGTGAAGTTATCAAATAAATAGTTGTATGTTTAATGTATTTACTGTTGCACCTGCATTGTACAGCAACTGTAAACTTCTAAACGACACTTAGCTAACAAGAATGTATGCATTTGTTCCTTTTAGAAGGCAACATAATATATTTACTAAGTACATTAAATAGCATGTATTCAATGAAAATAGCATGTCTGTTGATAAAAGGTATCCAAACATTTTGCTAGAAACCTCAAAAAGGAAGCTAATTTCCCCAAAAAATCAGTCATTTATTGCTCAGTTATGTAACCAATATACATACAATAAATATAAAAAAATAAATAAACTTGTACCTCTCCACTGAATTACTTAAAATACTCCACAGCATACTGACAAATAGTTATTAATAATATCAAACAAATAATAAGCATATATGTTAAAGAACACTAACCTTTTGATTACACAAATGTCTGCAGATGTACCAAATGGAAATGCATATTATACAATGGAAAATCACTGATATTATAACATGCCAATAATGAGTTGTCATTCCTTTACATGTGTTCATTGCAAAATTAACATTACCAGTAGGAAGACATCCATTCACAAAAATGAAAGGAAAAACATAAATCCCTGCTGCTTTAAATTAAAACTACTACTATTGCATTCATTGAACCTTTAAGCAAAGAAATGAAACCCACCCAAATGCATACCTAACGAATAGCTTCCACCTTCCTGCATGCACACATATTAATCCCCAAAGCAAACTAGAAATTAAACAATGTTTAAAAAATATATTTTCACTCACTTGTTGGATGTCAGGAGTCTATGGGTATCCTAAAGCATTTAGCATGACACTGTTCTTCCATTAAGATAATATCAATTTTACCTCTATCCCAATGATTATATCATGAAAGAATGTACAGTTTTCCCACTGCTGTTTTCAGTGCCCTTGCTTGCAGAATCCTTTAAACATCTTATTTCAAGTTACATTTAGAAATCATTTAACATCTGTGATACATAATCAGTGTTTCAGTCTTGCCAACCTATGTCAAACTCACACACACACACACACACACACACACACACACACACACACACACACACACACACACACACACACACAGCAATTAACAACCACTTTGTTGAGGGAAAACTTCCTCAGTTGTCTCCCTGTAAGCAAATGAATGGGAAAAAACATACAATGCAAGGCACTGAACCTCACCCCCACAAACAAAAATGTCTCTGGTTTTGTTGCTTAGTGCTGTATATTATGTTTTTGGGTAAATCACTAATGAATACAGCCAGTCTATAATGCCAGACATTAAGATCTTCATACCTTTGTTATTTTACAAATTCATACTGATGGACTGCCTGTTGTAGTCATCTCTGCCACTGTCTTTCTCTCTCTCTCACTCACTCCTGTTTATGCTCTCATACATGCAAGTACATGAACACATACTCACACATGGATACACGAACACGCATGCACATGCTTTTCTTTTTTTTTTATTTTATTTAGTTCTTTTTTTAATTTTACACACACTAAACAGCAAAGCATGTTTAATTGAGAGTGTAAAAATGATGACCATTTGTGTGACCAAGCTTCATGACAGTTTAATAATGCTGCCATAAAGCAGTGGACTACTTTTTCAGTGATCATAACCTGCACATTAACCCCCCGATGGAAAATGTTTGGTCTCCAATCAAGGTATAATGTCCAATGTATCCATTCTCTAAAGCAATATATTGTATCATGTGAGACATCATTGGGCTTTTTGGGAGTTTTCCCCGTTTCTGCACTGTGGTACAACCATGGAGTTGGCATATATAATTTTGGTAGGGTGAGAACTTGCCCATCCCCCATCAGGGATTGCATAGGAGCTTGACCCCCTGCAAAAAATACTTTTTTATTTTTTTTTTTCAATTTTTTTTGCCTGTCCACTTTCAATATTTAATTCTCTATAATTGGTGAGCATAAGAAAAAAACATCAGTGTCAGCTCACAGATAAGTCATGCATAACTGTAGCAGTGATTTTATTTTGAATTATTTATATAAAGCTTCCTTTTCTATCCTTATCAGAAAAGACAAGGCAGGGACTGAAAGTAGATAGCCTGGAATGTAGGAAAGGAAAAAAAATTCTAATTCAGGCAGACAGTAAATAAATAAAAATCCACAATGGCAAAATAAGTCAGTATAATAGAACAAGTACGTCCACAATATATACAGGGTACACACACTGGTATGTTAACAAAAGAAAAAAAATTCAGGCATAGTTAAACAATCTATCCAAGCAGAATGAAAAATATGTATCAAAAGAACCTCTAAACTGTTTATGTGATTCTGGTCTTTTTCGTACAGTATGGCCTTTTTCATCTTAATTTTAGTTAATCTGCAAAGCAATTTCAATTAAAGAGTAGTTCTGCAACAGTTTCTGCATAAAAATATATTAGCAGACTCAGCAGTTTTTCATGTTGGGGGTCATACATTTGCAAGCCACCAGCCCACCACAATTATACCCCAGAAGAGTGTTGCTTAGCAAGTTGCACCATTTCTAGAATGGGAAAACCGAATAATATAGCACTTATCAATATTTTCTACCACATCCAAAAATTATTTATGTTCAAGACAGCAAAAATATGCTGTTAGCTTTCATTCACCCCACAATGAGATTTTTTTTTAATTCATTCAGGAGTATAGAAAGTTAAATAAATATTTATCCAAGTAAATAATCTTAGTTGCAGTGAGGAAGATGAGAGATAGGGTGACATATGCAACATGTTCCTCTTAGTTTTAGATAGGCCACTAATATTCTGGTCATGTTATCCAAAAATAACAGGGGGTGGTAGGGCGGGATGTTATAAAACATCTAAGGCCTCATGGTTACAGGAAATGCAGCGACATTTCACATCAGCATCTTTTAACATTACAGTCTGAATGTGTGATTCAGGTACATACATGGGCATTTCCCTTTCTCACCCACCTGCCTGTAAACCTACCAGCAGTGATTCACACTAAGTGTCACACGAGTAAGAGTGAGCCCTTGTGAGTGCTTCTAGACTTCTGTCTTCTGCAAACATGTTCCCTTTCTTCTCCTTGATTAGTTAAATTCCAATTCTGAGCCAGTTATGAATTAACCCTCTGCTCTCCTATACTTATGGGACTGTTTAAAGATGAGCAGCTTTTGGAGTGCAGGTAACAATTTAGCTTTTAGATCCTGTCTGTAGCTCCCATCCTTCAGATGGTTCCTATTTATAAATAGTTTTACTCATAATAAAGTATCATTTGTTATGTGGTAGTGAGCTAAGTGTCTGATGTTACTAACAGGTAGTTTCGTCTTTCTCCCTTCCCACATTTATTAAAATGTATCTCATTATGTCAAGCTTCATTTTCCTCCATGGAGCCCCATAACAACTAGCTTACCACAATGAGGAGAATTATAGATACAAACATAGCAACCGTAGTAAAGTATGGAAGCTGTATACATTTTCCTATAGTATTCATTGTCAATGTTTCTGTTGAAATCCTGAGTTTCCTAGCAGAGCAGAGGTAACATAATAGTTTATGCTTTCAAAAATGTAAATTTTTTGTAATGGATAAACCAGACTGCCAACAAAATGTATAATGCTTCTTGAGACTGACTAACAAATTAGAGAGGGTGGTTTCCTACTGATATCGAGCCATAATAAAAAAATCAAAGTTTGTGACAGAAGTGCTAATGTTAAGTTAACAACACAGGTGATAAAGTACAGCCTTGCTTCATGCAATATATAGAAGGAGAATTATGGAAGAAAGAGTGTCCAGTTTTCATACAGCAAAACAAGTATCTACAGGCTGCTTGGAAAAACTAAAGTATTCCAGAGCAAAGGGCAGGTAATACCAGGAAAGCCTGTTGAAAAGCTTTGCAAGACAAACTTTGTGACAAGTGAAACTCCTATCCACCGAGAAGCATTCAGTATTGTTACACATTTTTTTAATTTGTCTGTAGTTTGCTTGGAAAAGAGCCAGACTGCCTAGCCTATCATTAAACATATTGGCCTAAAAAATCAAATACAATTTGTAGTCAGTGTTCAAAATTAGATTTGTGAGTAGTTTCTGGAATACATAAAATATTGTCAGAACTAACAGCACCAAAGCAGAATAGTCAGATGCCATTTTAAAGATACCTCACAATATGTAGACAAGGGAATGGATATCTGCAAGAGCTGTCCAAAAAGCTTTCTAGCACTCCTTCATCTTTCTCCTGAAACCCACAAAGTTTAATGAAAGGAAACAGTAGATCCTCCATGGACATCTGATATATAGATCAAAGGAAATATTAAGTGACAATTTAAAAGGGCAATGGCCCAACAAAGGAGTTGCTTTTATAGGAAAATGCTTCAAACAGAAATCTGAGACGTAAATTCTGTCAGCTGTAGATGTTACGTCATGAGGATCTGAAAAAGAGGTGTACACTACATGATTAGAGCCCACGTTTGACAACTCTAGACTAGCACACATCTTGTTGACTTCTCTAAAGGAAACAATCTGAAATCTGCAGGGATTACATGTTGAAATTATATTAATGTGCCCGCTAAAAACAATTTACCCTCATAAAGTCAACTACCCCTCAAAAATGTAAGAGTTTGCCACCAGGAAAATTGAGATACAAATAAAATGAGATTAAAGTAGAGGTAATCAGTTAAGCTTGGTTTCACCTCAGCCAAAATAACCTCTTCCTCATGGAAAGCATTGACTATCCAGAAAGAATTATTGAAGTGAGTAGAAAAATGGCCACCCACTTTAATGCAGGAAAAGGATAATGTCTATGTTTGATTTCAAGTTTAAGTTATGCACTAATGCTCTAACTGAAACTGTTGCTTATTTTTAATCTAGAAATGCTTTTTGGGATTCCTGCTTTGCTCTGGTTGTGAAGCACAAGGGCATGAAGCCCTGCCCATGACCTGTACGATCCAGGATTGACAAGTTGCTTATGCGATGGAAGACCTGGGCAGGGGAGGATATGAGAATGAGTGGTCTACAGCTCAGCCATCATAGGGGTCAGGGTGGGGGTGGCTCCCAACTGCCTGGTGCTGCCACAGTGGCAGTGCAGCCTTACATGAAATATAGGAAATAGAATCAATAGAAATCTGGGATACAACTTCCCAAGTGGTGAAGATAGCCCTTGGCAACATGTGTGAAGGAGTGTGAATGCACAGATAGAGGGGTGTAGAAATACCTTGTAGTGACATAGGTGATGGCCGGAAACCTGGTGTAATGATGTCCTGTTAAAAGGACACCAACCAAAGTGCATCGCTGAACGCCGGATAGCCTCTTAAGGTGGAATAACAATCCCCCTTCAAGTCCTCCACTTAAAATCAGGTTTAGCAGCCATTTTTCTTTCCATTTGTAACTATAAGGACTCCACACAGCTTCTACATGGTTTTGGGGACCGTTTTGCCCTATATACTGTACTGTTTGACTGCTTGATTTGTACTGTGTCATTTGCCCTTTGCTTAGGTTAGTTACCGGCTTAGCAGCTCTAAGCTGCTTTTTGGGATGAGTGGGTCTCTCTTTATGTTGTCGCCAGCTGCATTACTTTAGTCTGAGTATACAGGGCTCGACTGTTGCACTTTGCTGGCCTAGTCTGCTCTCCAGATGTCCTATTAAAAAGATGCCAATGAACATATATCGTTGAAGGCCTTTATTTTTCTTTCAAGGTGTATCAATGGTTCTACTAGAGCCTTTAGCTTAATTACTGGCTTAGCAGCTATTTTTCTATTCCGTTTGTCTCTATAAGGGCACCACATGGATTTTATATTGTTCTGAAAACTGTTTTGAAAACTGTTCAGCACAAGTTATTGCACAGCATGAACATATCGTAGTTTACTGTGTTAGTCTGTTGAGCACTATATATTGCACTGTTTAGAGATTTTATACTATTACTTTATCATTTACCCCTTGCTTTCTGCTATTTATATTTGGCTCTACTGCTGTATAACCCTGTCCTCTCAAACGGACTAGGGTCACTGATAGCATGCTGAACTGCTGAATGAATGTTTTGTTCTATTTAATGGAACCTATATTGCCTAACTTGTATTGTTCATAGCATAATGTCTGCTGCTTTCCATTGTTAATCCCCTAAACCTAATCTTCCTCTACATACTTGCTCTAGCCTCATCTAACCATAGCCTCTCTCTACTACCGTGCTTTGTTACACCCTCCCTTCTTCTCTAAACATCCCTTACCTTCTACCTTTCCCCTCTACATCTGCAATATTAACTAACTCAGTGTCTCCCTATCCTCTACAGTAATCCATCCCGGGTGCTCCCTCCCTGCTTTAAACGCAAAAGGAATACCTCCGTCCATCACCTGAAGACACCCTGAATTGGCCAGCTTGCCTGGTACTTAGAAAAATACTACTGAGAAGACCTCCCCAACAAGATTGTGTAAATGTATGTTGCTTAACACTAATTAAATGTAGACTTGATGTACTATCTATAGAGTTAATCTGCCCTCCTGTGTGTGTGTTCTAGCAGCCTACCACAGACCATTTGCCCTCTCCCCCTCCTGTTATCACTACCCTAGAATATATTTAAACCTAAGACTGGTCCAACTATCCCTGCTGTTTGCTATCTCCTTGTACCATTAGGTGGCAGCATCTACCATTATAAATTCTAAATATTCTTTATAATCCCAACAAGTTTTATTTTTTCACAAACAGCTGGTTATGAGTTAATATCCTTAGACTGTAAATATCTTCTCCCCCTTGCTAAACCACCCTCTGTAAAGGCAGCCTTGTTTTTCTGGTTGGAAATATTTAGCTCATACCTTCCAACTACAGCCTTTAAACTGCTCTTCGCTGATACATTTTTCTGCCATACTCACCTCTAGTGTTCTTTCCCACTCCGTTCGCCCTACGGGCTCACTCCGCTCCCCTACCCTGCCCACAATTCCCACTCGCCCCCAATACTCCTAGTTTTATTCCTATCTTACACCACCCTCTCAGCCTAATTACCCAATACCAGCTGCCACTTATTACTCCTCCCACCTATAGCCATCCTTCTTAAACTCTGTAATCTGTACTCCACCCAATAATTATAGTCCCCTCCTCTTTCCTTAAATCTCTAGAATACCTCCATCACTTTTTAAACCTTTTCTTCTTCATAGCCTTCTCTATTTTCCTAACCACTCATACCACTCTCTCTTTGCTCCAACATGTTCTCCTCACGTTATCACACCCTCCATTCTCCCAGCCTCCTCTTTCTGTTCCTACTTCCCTTATACTATGCTACCTCATATTCCACCTATGCTTGTCCAATACCACCTACAAAGACAACTATTATACAGACCCACCTTCCCCCTCACTCTTATTCCCATTTCCACTCTATCTCTTCTTCTCTCGTTCAGCCCAACCCTCTGCACCTATTCCACCCTAAACTCTTCTCCTCTAAAGTCAAGACACTATCACCTGCTCCAATCTACAATCTACCAAAATTCATGCCTGGAATACCAATATGGCTAAAGGATATATCCTTCAACAACCTAGTCCAAGCTGGTGATATCCATCCTAACCCTGGTCCTACATCATTTATTAACAATACTCATCACTTACCCTCTTCTTCCTATCTCAACACCCTAAATATTTTTTCAATTAATGCACAAAGTCTAAACAACAAAGTACACCAATTTCAAGCTTGGTTAAGCCATAACCAACCAGATATCTTAGCCATCTCTGAAACCTGGCTCAAGCCCTTTATCTATTCATTGTCTCAGAAATGACCGACTAAATAGAAAAGGTGGAGGCACTGCCCTAGTCTACTCCAACCTTCTTACCTTAATTCCCCTCCAAATTCCAATTCCTCAATTCCAGAACACTGAACTAACTTCTGGAATTCTAAAACTAAATAAACATAAACATAAAAATATCTGCATCATTGCCCTATATACCTCACCTGGTAACAATATCTCTACACTAGAAAAAATTGTCCTATGGGCCTCTACTGAAATTAACTATGGAACTTATATCCTTGGTGATGTGAATATTGACTGGAATAAAGTCAATTGCCCCTCTCCCTCCCTATCCATTAACCTCTATAACTTCACTCAAATAATCCTCTCCATCACTCAACCTAACAAAATAAACCCTCCCGGATCCACTATATATTGCATCCTAGTCTCAGATCCAAATAAAATAACCAATTCGGGCACAATTCCTGATACCTTTAGTGACCACCTCCCAGCCTTCATGCATCGCTCAACTAGTTCCTCCCCACACCAGCATCAGTACATTCAAACTCGTAACCTCAGTAGCTTCAACCCAACTACTTTCTCAAATACTTTCAAACAAATGAACTGGCAAATTCTAAACATCCTTCCTCTTGACAAGGCTATAGAATACTTCAACTCTGTCTTCCTTGTTACTTTAAACTCACTAGCCCCACTAAGAAACAAAAGGATAAAAACTAAAGCTGCTCCTTGGCTATCCAAAGAGACAAAACAGATTATGCACCACAGAGACAAACTATGGAAGCTTTACTAAAACAATAAACTGGACAATACCTTGCTGCAATATAAACAGCTCCGCAACCATGCAAAATGACTAATCACCAAAGACAAAAATCCTACTATATCAAACTTCAGTCCAATAACAATAAAAACCCCAAAAAATTCTGGAACTTTGTAAACTCACTTCTCAATCCAGGCTCTAAGAATAATCCCTGTCCTGACCCAAGTAAATCTGATCTTGAACTAGGCTCTGAATTTAACTCATTTTTCATAGACACTATTACTACCCTCACCAAAACATTTCCTAATAATAACCCAACTGCTCTACACTCTCCCCCTTCTAACTCACCTCATCTGTTTGAACTCAAACCCATCTCCACTAACTTTATAAAAAGAACTTTTGTCCAAACTTAAACCTTACTCTAACGCTTCCGACAATATTCCCTCTTCCTTCCTAAAATGTGCTGCTGATGGCATTGCACTCCCAATCAGCATCATTATCAACCGATCCATAAAAGAATCATATGTCCCCAAACTCTGGTGCTCAGCTTATATTCTTCCTCTTCATAAAAGAGGCAAAAATACCAGCATCTCAAACTTTCGCCCCATTGCTTTGCTCTCACCAATCTCCAAAATCCTAAAAAAATGCATCCACCTCCAACTTATGCCTTTCCTGACCCAAAACAATCTTCTCACTCCTACCCAGCATGGCTTCCGTCCAGGCCATAGCACAGTAACCGCTCTACTCTCTTTCCTAGAAACTGTCAATCAAGCCCGAGATTCAGGCCACTTAGTTTCTACTGTTTTACTCGCTCTGTCTAAAGCTTTTGATACTGTTTCCCACAAGCACCTTCTCTGTCATCTCTCAAACCTTAATCTCTCACATAATGCTTTATCTTGGTTATCCAGCTATCTATCAGACAGATCACAGGCAGGCAAATGGAAGAACTCCATCTCTTCCTTCCTACCTACCCCAACTGTTGTACCACAGGGATCCATCCTTGGGCCAATGCTTTTTAACATCTTCATCAATAACTTTCACACTGCTATTCCTGATGCTAAAATCATTCAATACACAGATGATTCAGCCTTAGTCTGCTCTGCCTCAAACCTCTCTGAATTGCTGATTAAAACCCAAACTGCCTTCTCAACAACTGAAAACTGGATGCGCCAAAACCACCTCTCTCTCAATGCAAATAAATCAAAGATTCTACTATTCCCTCCCACAAACAACTTCAAGTCTATAGTCAAACCAACTCACCTATGGAAGTAGTCCCCTCTGCCAAACTACTTGGCATTACTGTAGATGAACACCTCAAGTTTGATATTCATATTCAACAAATTATTAAGAAAACCCACCAAAAGCTAGGTATGCTGTAAATAATTGCTTTCTCTCCAACTCTACCAGGCAAACTCTGGCCTCGACTTATCTTATTCCTTCCTTATTATACAGCGCCCCTCTCCTAACCAACCTGTCCTGCTCTATCACCTCTAAACTAGAAAACTGCTACAACAAAATCTCTAACTTTGCCTCTAAACCTAAAAGTACCACCCATCACTGCCTAACCCTACAATCCCTGAATTGGCTTGAACTCCCAAACTACCTAGACTATCTCCAACTCACTACTGCACATAGACTTGTATTTCACCCAACAAAATGTCCTGCTCTAACTAACATCCTTCCCCCTTATACACCCAACAGAGCTCTCAGATCTGAAAATCAGAACTTAATTGCTATCCATAAACCTAAACGTCCTGCTGGCCAACTTCTCCTATCTTTCTCACTAAGCAAAAAATGGAATTCCCTTCCTTCCACACTAAGAACCATACCAAACTCAGAAAACTTCAAAACCCAACTATTCAAACACCTGTCCACTAAATGGAAATGTACCTGCCTTCACCCAACCTAATCCAAGGGGGTTCTCGTTCTGGTTCCCAAGCTCTACGACTCTCATAGTTATCTTCCTATGAGCCTATCTAAGCTCTCAACAATTTCTATAGCTTCTCTCTGAGCTCTCACCTTCTACAGCTACCCTCACACAGCCCAACCTTGTAAATATTGTAAATAGCATTCTACTGTTGATGTGTGTATGTAAAGCATATTTATATTTTCTTAAAAGGTTTGTATGTAAACTGTTTTCACACCTAACCCATATCTGATTTCCTCAAATGAAACTGTGTGATCCCTACCTTCAAGCTTAATGAATTTAACTATGCATGATATTGAATGCATTTATGAATAACTATTCTACATAAGATCTTTAATATTAACTATCATTTGTATCTAAACTGTATAATGCATCTTGGAGCTTTTCTCCCTGGGCCTCCACTGAAAATGGGTCAATTTGGCCCAGTGGACTTCCCTGGTAATCAAATTGCAAATAAATAAATAAATAAAAAATAAATGATATCACCATCAGGTTGTGGGGTCATTGCATATAGGGAATATCCCTGTATAGCCTATGCCATAAATGAAGTAGGCTGATTAGAGGTGGGGGGTGCCATATAGTTCATCAGCCTCAAGACAATTAGAGCTTTTCCTAAAAAATGGAAAAATGGATGGCCCCAGTCTGGATAGTGATGTCAAACCCTTGGATAATAGGGATGAAAACAACAAGTGAATGCCCAAGGCTGGGAAGTAGCAACAAGCTCCTGCATATGACTCTAGTTGGCAACCCCATCCAGTCAGTTTTCTCTTAATGCAGATTGGAAGGCCACCACATTGACAACGATTGTACTCAAGATGAATTAGAGGAGAGACAGTTGGCTGACAGATGTAAACAGAAAAAAGCACATAGGATAATGCTTTAGATTTCTGACAAAGCAAAGTTTGGAAAAAGTTGTGAATATATTGCTGAGTCCAGCAAACGTCTTTTGTTTGTTTGATGCATTTTAATAATCTGACAACAGACCAGGCAAGATTATTGTAGTTTTTGTGCTTTCAGTACATAAATGGGTATCAAAATGCAGTCTGTCTGTGCAAAAGTTTGATTATGCATAACTTTGGGCTTACACTTATATACCAAGCCCAACAAGCTATAATATTATTTTTAAGTTTTATGTTTAAAACTGTATTAATGTACTCACACAAACTCGTTTTCGTTATTTGTTTAGCCAAGCCCCTGCCTGTGTTATTAAAAGCGACTGATAATTATTGATGGGTGTATGTAAATTGGGCAAGCTGTAATAACTGAATTCTGCCTACAATTACATTTCCTTGGATTATAATACAACTTTGTATCATTTTACATTTCAGATTACTAAAATATCACCTGTAATTTAATCTCGTTAGATAAGTGTCTAATACTGCAGTCATCTACATTTCAACAAAATTCAGTACAAGAAGAAGAAGCTGCCTCCAGTAAATGGCAAATATCAGCTTTAAGCCTCTTATAAAATCTGTTTATGCAGGTGCATTTCCTTGTTGACACATGCTACTGACATTATGGGAGATAACATTTAAATTATAACTTTATTTAATTATATATGTTTATTTTTTATACTCAGCTGACCTTCATCTTACATACACACACACACACACACACACACACACACACACACACACACACACACACACACACACACTTTCCGTATCTCTGAGTGCTCTTTCCTTACCTAACACCACTTCACAGAGAAATGTTTTAATGCAAATGTGTTATTATTATACAATACTTAAAATTCATTTAAATCCCAAAAGCAGGCAATTAAAATAAAATAATTCACATTGATGATTATCCTGTGATCTAACGACTAGTGCTCCATTTGGCAGCCAGTAGATTGCTTATGGTATATAATTCTATCTGTGCATTTTTTTTTTTGGTTTTTTTTTATGTTTTTTTTTATCCCCCTTGGGACATCATTTTCACCAGTCCAGCCACCAGTGCCCCACATCTATGCTGGGTCTACCAGCTTGCCCCCTAACCCCCTCCCCACACTTACTCCAGTATCTCTGACACCACTAGTGGATTCAAAGGGTATTCTGGGGCTTGCTGTCTCTACTTCCATCCTGGGGGGTCTTTTAAATACACTACTGACTACCTCCCCACCTCCCATGCTCATTGATTCACCAGAATGCAACTCCCTTCCTTGGACCACACCTCTCCCAAGGGATCATTATCAGCAAATGCCCTCCGACCCATCTCTCCCTGCTGCTCCATCAGTAGCCTGAGCTGCTAACTGACCCCAGGTTGACTGGACTATAGCTAGAGCTTTAACCCTCTTTGCCACCAGAGCAGCCATATTTGCCTTTCTTTTGAAATAAAGAGAAACCCTAGCATCATTGTGATCAAAATTAGTGATACTGGAAAAATAAAAACACACTGCATTTTTTATCTAGCCTTCTTTATATGGGTGAATTGTTCTCCTGTGTCAGTCACTTATTTAGGTAAATGCTCCCTTACTTAAATATGCCCCCAAATTTCAACCCCCTATTTTTTTTTTTTCATTTTTGGTAATGTTAATATACATGCATGCAAATTTCATAATTCTACTAGTTATTGTCTATGGGAGAATAGCAGTACTAGTGCAGTGCTGTGCTCTATATTAGCCATTTTGATGAGGCTATCAATTTATTTTTAGAAGTTAATCATGCTTTTACAATCTGAATTATTGACTGAGCAGGTGTGTGTATCTTGTAACAGTTTTCGAGAATTTCTTGAAATGTCAAAATAATTCTGTGGTTCCTTCTAAAGGAATTTTATTCTGTAAATAACTCTGCTTGTAAAGTTTTAATTTTGAAATGAAATTCAGTTAGCTCTTACTAAATAAATGTTGGAACTGTTGCTTTGTCTGATGAAATAGGTATAATTCTCGGTGGGCCTAAGTACCACTTGTACAAAAATCGTTGCTGCAAGGAAAACACACTTAGTCCAAGCTGCAATGACAACAGAATTGTAATGTAATATAAGGACAGGAAACTCATGTATAGAAAGTTTTAGGTCTTTGCCCACAACCAAAAGAAATAGAAAGCAGGTTTCTTACTTCATATTCAAATCTAAGGTTGAAAACATTATATTTGAAGATTTAAGCATTACTCTTTCACCCAACTAATCTACTCCCAACAAATTATATTTGGCACTGTTTTAGTCTCTTGATGTTTTTTCTCCTACTTTAACATATTGACTATATAATATGGCCCAACTTCCACTTTATAGTTTACATAGATTATATGGTGTTATTCCACTCAAATACATTACTCTCCTTTCTGCAACAACTTCCACCCACTCATAAATTGGATTAACAATAAAAGTACTTTTCCTTCAAACAAAACAAAATAAATGCTCCTTGGTACTATTCAAAACTCAATAAGGTCTCTAACTCGCTACAAATCAATGCCCTCAATGATCTTCTACTTTAAATACTGAAGTATCCATCTCATCCCATCCCTGAACTTTCACTTCTTGAGAAAAAAGGAAATAAAATAAACTACCTCTTATTCTGGTCCTGTATAATCTCCCATTTTTTTGTTCTTTGCAGTAAGATCTGTCATAGGTAAAAAAATCCTGTCTCTCAGCTAGAATTTGTCTTATCCCTAATAGCTGCAGCACAGAAACACCAAAGCTATTTAAACTATTTTCAATAAAATAGGTAGGTTTGTCATTCTCTTTCCCAGAGAAAAACATCACTGGCAAGCAAGTGAAAAAGTTAAATGGCTTTCTGTCAAAAAATAAATAAATAAATAGCCTCTTACTGGGACTCAAATATTTAAACACATCCAACCAAACACATTTCCTCCTTTATCTGCTAAACATATCTTGAGAATCTATTTCTATAACCTCAGGAGGCAGGACCATGTAGTCCCTTGCTACAAACTACCATAACAAGCATTAGTTACTAACCACACCTTCTCTATTCATAGTCCAAAACTCTGAGATCTATTTCCACCTTATTTCAAAGACATTACCTCGTACTCTAAATTCCATACCCATCTAAAGGTAACCCGTCTCTTCTTTTCCTTTAGGCTGCTCTCATTAGGCATCACCACAGCAGATCTATGGGCCACAGAACGAGTGACAGTAGAATTTTACAGTGACAAGTTGCCAGCCCGGTGCCCAACCATCCTCAGAAGGCACACACCTGCACAAACTCACACACAGGGCCAATTTAGAATGCCCAATCCACCTGCAGCATGTCTTACGAATGTGAAGCACCCAGAGGAAACCCACACGAACACAGGGAGGACATGCAGACTACACACAGAAGGCACCCCAGCCAAGAATTGAACCAGAGAACCTCTTGCTATGAGGTGACAATGCTAACTGCTGCACCACCTTGCCGCCCTAAAGGCACCCCTTCTCAGACAAGCTAAATGCAGCTGTCTTCCCCAAGGTCATGTAGCCTAACTGCAATAATCCCCTCACATTCCATTGCTATAATTGTACTCTATAACCATCTAACTGGCAGCAGTGCTACTCAGTATAATTCCTTCTAATTCCATTGTCGCCCCTCTTTTGATGTATTTTCTTTGCTGCTTTTGATGTTCTTTCTACGTTGATTCTAACTGAGATAGTACAATAGCAATATCTTTCGGCTTTTCCCAGTTAGGGGTTGCCACAGCGGATCACCAGTCCACAGATTGATTGGCAGTGGTGTTTTTTTATGGTGTCAAGTTGCCAGCCTCGTGCCCAACCCTCACAGAAGGCAACCGAGACAGTACAATATGTGTGCCCAATGCCAAACATGGAAGACCATGATGGCAGCAATTATATAACCAGAAGTCTGTACTATAGTTTAACTTTCCTGCAACAGGTCCTTCCTCTGAGTGTCGTCTACAGCTTTGGCTTCCTGCACCAGACACTTCAGCCAGCACATATTGTTCCCCAGAGCCGACATTCTAACTGGGTTGTACTTCAGTCCCCTTTACTTTTATAGAGCTTCTTTTACAGTGTTTTCTGTTGGGTGAATAGGGATTTTCCGCAAACGTGATTATGTTCTGACTTGTATTATAAAACATAGCATACTGTAGGCTCTTTTAAAAACTTATGCTGGCATATGGGGTCTACATAGAACTAATTCCTGCATTATGCTTAAACAAATCATCCCACCCAGACAGTTCTCACAGTGTCTGCTATGTCCTACAAAACAATCTCAAGTAGGACCAAAAGCTAGACCAAAACCATGGCCAAAAGATATGGTTTCAGCCCTCTATTCCTCAGGCACACAGTACAGCCCTACTGAAAATATATTCGGATACATTTTGAAAAATGTATATGGTGCCAATAAACACATGTAGAACACCCATGTATATAAATGTCAGCAAGTGAAACAATTGAAACATTAAAAGCAAGCAATAATTAGTCATCTTCCTTTCATACAAGGTCCCTAATACTTTTTCTCATGACCCTCAAATACATCTGATTTTATTCAGAGGCCTTATACAGAGCACTATGCATTTGTAAGAATCTCACTTTATTTGTCATCATTCCATCATCTCTTTTTAAGCTTCTGCAGGCCTGTGGAGCTTTACCACCTCCACCCCTTCAAACACAAATAATGCTGGATCCAAAGATAAATAAAAATGCTTTTTTGGGGTAAGTACAACCTCTCCATGAGTTTCTCCAATTCTGTCTCCCCACAATACCATAAAACAGATAACCATTACATAGATCTTAAATACATAGCAGAATCTTTAAAAATCACTACCAGCTCTGGATTAACAAAGCACAATAATTTTCTGGGGCAACATAACAATCAGAAACTCATCTGACATACCAAACATAACTGCTAACTGTTTCAATGTTCTAGCATAATCCGCAAATACAAATTCTAGCCTTTTGTTATTCATTTCCCTTATAGTCTATGCTCCAACCACCTCATAATGTTCTGAGGTGACAAAGCAAATGTAACCATCTTGCAAGGCATCGTGGCCCTTAAACTGTCAGTGGCTTAACAGGTAGCTGGCCGTGGGAGTCTGTCCCTATGTCAGCTGAGTAGATTTGTATTCCATTTCCAGTATTGACACTGCAGTACAGCACAGAGGGGAGGTGCTGCAATTCCTGAGATGCCACCATTCAAATGAGATGTTAAACCAAGGCCTTATCTCCCTGAATTGATGGTAGCTTACATGGACATTAAAGATTCCATGGCACCAACCCAAAAAAGAATAGCAAGTGTTTCAAAATATATATACCACTGTTTACATTATTTACAACTTTACACGAGTGTATACTTATATATATATATATATATATATATATATATATATATATATATAAAAATCACATATGTAAATATTTACACATTGCAAAAAATATTCTTTTTTATCCAAAATTTAACCAAAATTTTAGTTTTTTAATCATATTATTTTCTCCTATTTATTATATAAATCCTAATTGCATCTGTTTTCTCACAAATGTTAAACATTTTATCAGTCTTCTCTTTAACTTCCTTCCATTTCTTATCATAATTATTGCGCATTATTAAATTCTTATGTTAGAATAACACTATTTTTCTAAATATGTTTCTTTTTCCTCTTAAAAACCCTGCATTAAAACTAGTCCCTTCCATGTCACACTCTTATATGTTATATGTTCACCCATTTATTATTATTATTAACTTATGTATCATATAAACTTTTAGTGGTATCCTGTCTAAAGAGAAATGACACATAAAATCTTCACATTCTTACACATCTTCTGTCCTCGTGGTATACATTCTTTTCCCTCATCCAAACCTTCTACACACAACTCTTTTGATATTCTTTCATTCTCATCCTTCTATTATTCTTGGTTCGTTATCGTATATTATAGTTGTCCTAAACTTCTGTATTTATACAGACTAGAATTTAACTCTGCAGTGACAACAAACTGCTAGAATACCAATTAAATCTTTTTAACCTTGTTTTTTATTAACTCAAATAAACTGCTAGCACTTGGCTTTGGACAGAATAAAAACCCTTCTTCAGCCATTTTTTTAACGAAGGAAGCTCACGTTTTTTTTGGAATACTTATATAGAAAACTTCTTCTCTTTGATATGTTTTACTAATACATAAGCATACATAATGAAGCCAGAAGAGCTGTTGTATTTATTAATCCTAAACCTACACTTACTTTTTCACTATAAACAATTCCTCATGTAACAGGGTTTAATATGGACCCCCCCCCCCAAAAAAAGAAAAAAAAAAGAAAAACTATATCTTTTGCTTAATTTTCTTTCTTTTATGGCAGCATACACTCTCCAGTGATATGTCCAAGTATTTTCATTAATGTAGCATTTACCACTTTTCCTAGAAGATAGACTACCTGTTTTCCATAAAAGCACTCTGTCTTTTACTTTTTGTATCACTGTTTCTCAGTCTTTCTCAGCATATTGCTTTTTCCATATGTAGTTCCAAGAGTATAAAAATTTTGTTCTGTTTTATTTTGCCACCTATTCTTCTGTGGGTTTTTTCACCTCAATCCTGTGTTTGACAACCACAATTCTAAACTCAAACAGACCACTTCCACTGAATGTAAATCTGTACAAAAAACAAAAACAAAATCACACATGGATTTAGAAAATACACTTGCATTATAGTGTATCTTCTGAATTTGCAAATTATTATAGTTACAACCACAATGCTGCTTCTTTTATTATCTCCTGCATCCATATTTTATTCTTAACATCTAATACCAAGTCATTTGCATATGCTAGTGCAAAGCGTAGTTGGTTTGTCATTCTTTCCCCATATTGTCTCTTCTATCTTGGCTTTACTTTTCTCAACTACAACATTTATAACGTAACAAAAAGTGGGATTATTCATTGAGCAACCCTGACATACCCTCTTATCCAGCTTTATCTAGTCACATAGCCGGTCATTAATCAATAACATTATGTATAGAAACGGCACTACACCAGGGCACACAGAGGCACATGTCCACCTGTGACATTGACTACTACAGTGAATGTCCAACCCTGGAATAGTAAAGATTAAAACAAAAAGGTTCTCTTTTTTAACAGCAATATCCTCCCATTCAAGTACAGGGAAAAAAAATCTCTTTAAACAGCAATATCCATCATACCTCTCAACTGTCCCTGATTTTCAGGGATGCCCCTGATTTTGACTTAAATTTTAACTCTGTCCCTCTTAATCCCTCCTAAAACTAATAACTTTTGGAGGAAAGGTGGTGAATTACACTTAATGAATAATGACAATAATTAAAAGTTATAAACTTCTTTTACCTCAAAAAATGTGTATTAATTCATATGCTCTGATTCTGTCAATGTTTCAAGTTAATAGCACTAATATTTTAAAAGTATCCCTGATTGTCCCTGATTTTTTCTTGACTTGTCCCTGATTCTGTTGAAATTTGTCCCCAATTGGTTGAGAGGTCTGATATCCATGTATGCTACCACAAGTCCTTTACCCACCTGCAGGTCCACCCTTGCTCTGGTTTCTTTGATTTAAAGCAAAGAAAACCTAAACAAAGTAGCATTTTTTGAAAGGCAGAACAGATATAAAATGTGTTGATACCTGGCTATTATACAAGGGGAGAAGAGAAAGCAAAAGAAATCCAAAATACAGGAAATGAAAATCCAATGAAACCAAGAACCACAAATGCAAAAAGATTCCACAAATGCATGGTGCAAAGTTTAAAACAAAATAAATTATGTGAGGATAGGCTGGAAAGTGAGGTTTAATAAAATGAATTTAGCGCAAAATCAATAAAATACAAAGCACTGTTGTCCAAGACGTATCAAATGGGACTTCATCACATCAAACAATGATACAGATTGTATTCCTTAAATACCCATGTCATCAGTCATATGTTACAAAATCCATATTATTAGGTATCCAGGAAAAACGTAATAAAAAATAATGTAAAAAAAAATCCAAAAGTGAATGCATGATTTTACATCTTAACATATAATTGTACTTTGAATCTAATAAATTAATTAAAAATATATGTTTCATTGTTTCATATTAAAAATAAATAAGTTTAATCTCCTCTATATATATATATATATATATATATATATATATATATATATGGGATTTTTTGCTACTGCCACGTAAATTAGAATGACAATAGTGTAAGTAATAGGCATCTTACACAACATCTGGAACCTAACTTTTTTTTTCACTTTTTTGCTTGAATTTTTCTGATTTTTATTCTTACTGCTGCTGTTAGCTCTCAACAGTAATTTCAAATCCACAACAAAATAAAGTAGCAGAACTGCACTGCAGATTTTTAAAAACTACCCAACTCATAGTCTTTCATATAATTAAGGAGATGTTAACTGACATTTTTCTTCAGCATCAAAGAAATTTTAACATGCATGCAGATGTTTAATTATTTAACAATATCTGCAGTGTCATGTTAACATAGTGGGAAAAAGAGTATGCCTAAGTCTGCTTAATACTACGCCAATGTCACTAGTCTAAGGGATATCTACTACAACAGCTAATGGTATTTTGATATAGTCATTGTAACAGAACCTCATTACCTCTTCCTGATATAATCAGAGGACCACTGAGCCAACCACATTAATACCTAGATCACCTAAAGCTGGAAATCTTCACAGTGCCATCTGCTGGTCAGCCATAATACTGCATGTATGACAGGGAACCTCTTGACATGTATGCAGAACTAAACATGGCAGTGCAATTTTGTATAGGGTTTCAGTACAAAAGTGCAGTTCAAGTTTCTAAGAAAAAAATAGATCAAAGTTTTCTTCACTTTTCAAAGGAGAAAACATATAGCCCAACACTGCTGGGTTTGTCCATAGTCTTTCCCAGCCCTATCCTGACACAGAATCAGTAACAGTACAGCTCTTCCTGTATGTTCAATACTGTACTGCAGGTATATAATCTATCCACCAGGTCAGACCAGCTGTCCCTGTTCTGACATACAGACGGAGCACTCCCTACACTGCTCAATAAGAGATTATGGCCCAATTTGACACTTAAATGATTTAGTTTGGAGTTCAGTATCAGTGTAAGCTTTGTTAAGTATTTTGGCATTGCAAATTCAATGAATGTTTTGCAATCAGGATTAGGCCTCCAAAATTCCATATGAGTCTATGTGGAATGAAGAATCATGGAGGCGTATTTTTAGACACTGACATAAATGTTCCAGCTCTTGATTAAGTGCTTTTGTATAAAGACATTTTCCTGTTAATCATTTCATACATTCTCTATATTTATCTTTTCCTCACTAATTCTAAATTTTATCCAAACTGGAAATGTTCTGAGAATCCTAGCATCTGATCCATCCGTTTTCTTTACTATATTTGATTTATAACCTCAGTCATTGTCTTTATTTCTCCTTTATGATATGTAAAAATTCTATATTTCCTATCTTCTATCCACCAAGTTTTATATTTTTGCATTTTCTCACATCCTTCCCAGTCTTTCTTTAATTACTATACCATTCAAATAACCTGCAATAACTACATCCACATTTAGCACTACACTGTGTTTATTAAACATCATTGCATATATTGCAATAAGCATTACATGATTCTGTGTTGGTCTAAGGTCTACTACTAAATCTCTCCCTGCCTCTATTAGCCGTAATCTACTGCCTGATTCTACACATCATTGTTTAACATAGCAATCTTTGAATACATGTCTATACACATAGACCACACAACATGACCTAACCTTAAAAGCTCAAGATTTTTCTTTTGTGCATTTTCTTTAAATCAGATCTCTAAAAGCCATATTATACCTTCTTTCATCTTTTTGCTCCAGTTTAACACCACTAATCTTAATGTCCTCTTTCCAGTGTCAGCATTCGAAGACAGAATCCTTACACTATCCCTTTCTTTTGCTATGTTATGTTTATTTTTTTCTTTTCCTTGTTCTGTTCTCAGTTGCGGCTTCATCCTTTTCATCTGTTGTATATTCAGAGGTATCTTCCTTATCTCCTTCAGTGGTGAGACAGTCATATCTCTTTAGTTCTTCCATACTGTGTTCATTATAAACTTTTTCAAAAAACAGTGGTCCTTCCCTGTTATGAAATGACACATTTTATAACTGCTCGAAAATATTTTCATTTACTTTCCTCATATTATTGACGCCTATTTACTGCATTGACTTTTTTCAATTCTACATTCATCATTATCATTCTACACTGTTAAATATTTATTCAGTCTAAGCACAAGTGATCTTCCTTTTCTTACATTTACTACAATCACAATAGCAAGTTTTATGTGCATGCCTCCTTTCCCCGTCATGAGAACCCCTCTTTTTTGGACACCTATTTGTTAATCACCCTTCATTATCATACAACCAACAGCCAAAATAATTCCAGTGATGTTGTGCACCTCTGTTCCAATTAATAATCACCACACCAGGCAAATGGCATATTCTAATTTGTTTTATGCACTCTCAAATCCAGGCTTCACACCCCCAGTCAATGTATTTCTTTCCTGTAATATCATTCTTAATTTATAAACAGTCCAACAAATTTATTTTAAATACTTTGTCCTTTAAATTAATATGCACAATTCTAAACTGAATGAATACTTTGTTTTGGTTGCAAAACTATGTCTGTCATTATGTAGTTTTCCAAAAGAGCAAAGCAACTCTTTCCATTATTTTTTCAGCAACATCGGTTGACAGGTCAAATATTTCAAAAGTTACATCATAAAATGATTCAGTGCCAGAATAGATAATAGAGTATAATATATTGTACAGTAAAGCCTAACAACTTTCCATTAAAGTCTTAAATGACATAAATTGACATTTTTATGACATCCTTTATTACTACCTTAATATTTTTTTAATGTATGTACTTTTTATTTAGTTATTTATTTGTTTTAACTGCCACTATATGTTGTCACTTTTTATAATCCTTCACTCTTAGCACAGCTGGTATTACAGTAATTCTGGCAGTCACTGCTACAGAAGTAAGGAAACTTGCTTTCTCTCACTACCATCTGACAACTCAAATATGCAGTGGTTTAATTATATCGTTCTATTTTCCAAATCTTCAAGCTTTAGCAATAGATTCTGAGTCTGTCCAATAAAAAGCTTGTTCTATGGATCCATCTCATTCTCCATAGCCACTGTAGCCTTGTCGTTTTTCGTAGTATTCTTGGAAATTCATTATTATATTCAGTAACATGTGGTCGTGCAGATGGGTATGTTTGTTTTAGCACTGTCATAATAGGGTCTTATCACATGTCAATCATACAGTGGAAGTCACAGTCTTTTGTCATTGAGTTCTAGCAATGGAAATGATACTGACCTACAAAACAAATTACAAGATAACTTCAACCAGCTTTCTAGCTGGTCCTCCTCCAAGCTATTAACCCTGAAAAGAACAATCTAATGGTCTTCTCTACAGCTATTCCTTCCCTAAGCATATCAGATCACAAAAGAAACATCATTCCCAATGTCACAGAATAGAATTATCCTGGCCTTACACTAGAACCTTTCCTCTTGTTTACAGCACACATGGACAATATCATTAATAAAGTCTTAACACAGCTAAAGCTCCACTATATAATCAGCCACTGTCTGTCACCCACAGCTGAAATAGCTAGCTATAGCTAAAAATATTTAACTACCAAAACATGAATATGGCCTCCCTTTTCTTGTGCTGCATTTGGCTCCTAATATCAATAAAATTCAGGTGGGCGGCCACGGTGGTGCAGTGGTTAGCATTGCCACCTCACAGTAAGAGGTTCTCCAGTTCAGTCCTCAGCTGAGGTGCCTTCTGTGCAAAGTCTACATGTCCTCCCTGTGGTTGTGTGAGTTTCCCCCGGGTGCTCCAGTTTCCTCCCACATCCCAAAGACATGCTGTAGGTGGATTGGACATTCCAAATTGGCCCTAGGTATGAGTGCATGCGTGTGTGTGCCTTCTGTGGAAGGTTGGGTGCTGGGCTGGCAACTCGACACCGTAAAACTCCATTGCGAATCATGAGCGGACAGTTGATCTGCTGTGGCAAACCCTAATCGGGAAAAGCCGAAAGAAGAAGAAGATCAATAAAATTCAGGTGGCAGAAAAGAGCATCTGCAGATTCATCCTGTTATCAGATGTACTTACGCATCACTGCAATCTAATCAAAAACACTAGTTGGCTATCCTTGACCAGTAGAGCAAAAACTCACCTAAGTACTCATATTATTAAAACAAATGTAATGCCCACCTCTTAAACACAAATATAAAATCCAGGAAAGCAGCTTTGATCTCAGAATCTCCCAAGGTGTTAGTTTTATCCTAATCTGCCCTCCATTTAAAACCATTATTGGAGAAAAAACCTTCTCTAGACTGAGACCCATCACCTGGAATCCATTGCCTGCTTAAGTTAAAAATCAAGAAATGACGAATTTAAGAAACCAATTTAAGAATGTACTAAAAAACAACCTTTAGGCAGAATCTCAGTGCAGCTGTTAAAATTTCAATGGTTGATCTCCAATACTGCCTATTTACAATATTCTAAGCAGGAGTCATGACAGTTGACAGTATGACTGATAGGCCCTGTTACTATATAAATATTATAAACATCTATTCTAATAATTATTTTTTGCATTAAACCTTCTTTTGAATTAAACCCTCAGTATTTGTTTAATTCATTGATAACTTATGTATCCTTGCATTTTGTAAATATATGATAAACTATGTAATCCTCATTTGATGGAAATCACTGATAATCTATGTATTGATATTAAGCTAAAATACTGCATTTGCTGGTTTTTGAGCTCAAGTTATGACTGAGAATCATCAACAGGCCAGTCCCACTACCTGATAATCAAATGGTAAATAAATAGAGAAAATGCTTAATTTCCAAAAGTCTCACAGTGCTTAACGAGTACACATGCCTTTTCTGTTAGCTCCATTTCCTGAGGTGAATTAAAATTATATTTTCCTGACTAAGAATGAAATTCAGTGTGAGAACTGGTGATTTAGTTAGTGAAAGCCATTGCATTTTCATGATAGCTGAAATTTTGAAAACTCTAGTTGATTTAACGAACACTGAAAAAAAATTGTCCAGACAGTAATTGAGAGAACAGACAGCAGTTGCAGCAATTCTCCTTCGATTGTAAAATAATCATTTCTCTGACTATCTAGAAGATAGTGAAAAGTTTGTAAAGCCTGAAGCTTGGCCTATGGCACATACTTGGTCTGTTAAATTGATATACTTGGAGAATGGATCTATTCGACTGTTTTGCATGAGAAATCTGCCATATCCTTTCAGCAACAGATAGTGAAAGTGTGAAGTTGGGATAGATATTCTGTTTAGTAAAGTGTAATATGTGCTGCAGTGGAAGATATTGCTTGAAGGAAGAACTTGAGACTGCTTGGAATACTGGAAGCAGGTGTTTTACTAATTATGAAATGCATTACTGTTAAATTTAAAGGCAATTCATCTGATATATAGAACTGGGTTATGCTGACGTGATACAAAGAAAGATTGAATAACTGATACTTTTTCTCACCAATCTCCACATTCCACAGTACATATGGAATTTTTCAACAGTTACACCAGGAATAAATGCTTGTACTACAGTTTCTAAGTGTATCAATGAATGATCTCAGAAGGAACTTGTTCTGAGTTATATTCAAGTCTATATCTCTGAAATTCTCTTGACATATAAATTACATTTTTACCATGTTCTTTCAGATGCCAGAAAGGAAGTAAAATATTTCGCTCAAAACAAAGTCCATGGTAATGGTCAAAGAGATCATATGCCTTAAGTAAATTGGATAATAATTTAGGTATTTTTATTTTTACGTAAAACAGTTTTTTGTCTACCTAAAGATGAGAAGAGGGATAGATAGCAATTGTCACCTATTATAACAACAAGATTATTAAAACTGGATAAAACCTGAAAGAGATGGAGGAAAAAAATAATTCTATCTTGAAAAGGTGCATAAACCAACATTATTACTAAAGTTGTTCAATTTTAAGATGACAGCAACTGTGACTGTCTATTTTTCATTGGTAAGAAATAATATATTTGATGGGTATTCTTTGCTAACTGCTGCCACAGACATTTTTGAATTAGTTATATTTGAGTTCTATTCACTTAATCATTTAACTGGCAGCTGCAGTTCATTTGTCCAAGAAAAAAATAGATGCAAAACTGTTAATAATTGAGTAGGGCCCTATAAATTATAAATGTAAAGCAAAACATATGCTAGATCATAAAAACTTTACATATTCTGTTTACAACTGATGAGCTATTAGATTTGTTTTTTATTAGGGAAGCTTTATTGCTCAAACATAGATGTCTTACAGGTGAGTAGGGATGTAATGTGTTTTTTTTTAAAGCTGAGCAATTTTCTGATTGATGGAGCCGAATGTGGGCACTTAGTAATTGTCTATAGCAAAGGTAATTTGCAAAATACATTCTGTTCATTTGTTTTAAAGCTGTACACCTGGCAGGAGAGAAGACTAGCAGCAAATGTTGCAATTTCAGTGTTGTGTGAGACAAGTTTTATTTTTGGCGTTGTTTTGGGATTTGAATGGTATATACATACAGAGCTGATGAAAGTAAATGGCCTGATGCTATATTTTTCTTATGTTATTGGTGGGGCTGGTTTTAGACCTATGGAGAGCACCTAGGTCCTGGTTTGTTTTGGATATTACATATGTTATGTGAGGCTCAAATTCCAAGTTTCCATCAATTTGACACCTAGTAGTATAGTTTGGCATGCTAGTTCTAAAGGTGTGCCGTTTACAAAGGTAACTGAAAGACGTTTTTTGATCTATTGAGTGCTTCGGAGTGAATAACATAAGCGTTCTTTTTGGTAGTTGAGAAGGAGGTGGGAGTTTGTTAGCCAGGTTTCTGTGGTGGAAAAAGATTCTTCAGTGGCTTTGTGTGCTGAACAGACAAGGTAAGAGCCATCGGCATGCTGTGTTATGGGCACGTGTTTAGTGACCTTGTAAAGATTGCTGGAGAAGATGTGAAATAATAGGGGGAGAGAAGAGCAAACCATGTGGGACAACAATAGAAGCAGGTAGAAAGGAAAGACAGATTACAGGGAGCAAATACAGACAATAGTACTGTAAGAGGCAAATGGCCCAAGACCATACATCTCAAATGTACCTGATTTTGCAGAATGCTCATGATTTTATTAATCTTACTTTTGACCTGCCCCTCATAACTTCTTAGGTAATCAATGGCAATTACTGTTAAGTCAATAATGTGATAGTTTACACTTGCATTACTATTGTTTAAAAATGCATGGTGATACAAAAGTCTTATTTTAAGTGCATCACAGTGCTATATAAAAACAAAATGTTTTATTTTTTATGGCCTTTTGTGACAAAATTATTTAAGAATTTTGCTTTTTCAGGAATCCCTAAAAATTAAGTTGGAAGGTTTTCTAAACAATGAGCTAACAATTAGTAGGCAGTGCAGATTAATATGTGAGGACAGAAAGATGTTATAGTGCACAAAAATAAGTGTCCCACTGTAAGCAGGTGGATTGTACAAAGCAACAATACATGAACTTTGTCTTCTAGTGTGAGCTACCAATCACAGCAGCAAACAGCTCAAATTCCCTTTGCTACTTTGACAGATATGAAGGGGAGGTGTTTGGGGGGATGAGATGAGTTTAAGGACTACAACTCAGGCATAACAAAAGAATGAAAATTGGCCAGTTTAAACAGAAAAAGAAGTAAAAGGCACTGAGAATGCTGTTCTGTGTGACTACCCCTGTTTGTCTTTTAAGTAGTCATTGAAAAGCAAGAAATGATAATTAAACCTGACTGACTAAAAGAAAGCAGGGTATATGTGAAAACATGTGTAACGTCATTGCATTGACAGGAGTTTAGAGGCTATGATGTAATATTTTAAAACCAAATACTGCACTGTGGGATACCTAGAGATAGACTAAAAATTCAAGATGCCGGACCCCATGTGGGCAGACTCTAGAAATACATCTAAAATATAAAAAAAGTAAATAGAGTCCAAAAATGGTGTTAAAATGTAGGAAACATCAATACATGATAAAATAAACATATATTTTTTTCAGTCTGTGGGTGCGGGTTCTCTTTTAAGAAATATTTCACATAAATAAGTGCATAATCTAGTCTCATAATCTATGAAGGAATGCACTGGAGAGTAGATATTAAAAAGAAAAATGGTGCATGCTATAACAACATTGGCTTAAGAAGAATGGGAGTAACAGGGTGGTATTTATTGATTCATTTAACATTATTGCTGTGAGTGTTGCAATTGGTTTTAAATTTTCATTGCATGTTAATTGTGATTTATCAGTTAATAAAGGAGATTTTTCAAAAACGCTTAATATCTATTCCATTCCTCACACAGACTGGTCACAGAGTCAGTTAGCTTTTACCAGGTATATGAAGGAGATGCTTTTTTGTTGTTGTTCTTGTTTTTGTTTTTCTTGCTGTTACTATACTATACTGTTTATCCTGGGGTTGGGCAAAAACAGAGCCAGATTTGGGCTAGGAAGTCTATCTCAATGGCTTTAAAGCACTTGAGGAAGAGTATTGGTAGAGGTGGTTCACACAGCCTATCTTGACCTCGCCAAGGCTTTCGACACCATCCCCCATTCTGGAATTATAGCTAAACTCACTAAATTAGGTATAAATCCCTACGTCACAAGATGGGTTGCCAATTGACTCACTGACAGAACCCACACTGTAAAAATTGCAGACTCCAAATCTGACCTCAAAGCACTGACAAGTGGAGTACCACAGGGTTCCATCCTGGGACCTCTCCTGTTTGGTATCTACTTCTCTGAAGTGCAGGCTAACACAGAAGGCCTCTGGCTAACAAAGTTCACAGATGACTGCAAACTAGGAGCCATAGTCAAGTCCCCAAATTATGTGGACATCTTACAGAAGGGCCTCACTTTGACAGATGCCTGGTGTCAGACCCATGGCCTCAAACTCAATGCCAAAAAGTGCAGTGTCATCCCCTTTGGTAAAAACTATGTACCCATGAACTACCACATAGGCAGCAATCTACTTAACACCGAATGTGTGATAAGAGACCTTGGGACCCAGGTGGACAGTAGTCTCTCCTTTGGTAGTCACATCACCACAGTAGTCAGGAAGTCCTTCTACATGGCACACCTCATCATAAAAGGGTTCTCATCCAGGAAAAAAAGAGGTCATTGTTCCCCTTTACTCAACACTCTTTAGACCCATTATAGAGTACAATGCCTCTTTTGGAATGTACCTCACAAGACATCTGCAGCAGCTGGAAAGGCCACAGAAGTACCTCACAAAGAGGATTACTGGCCTCAAACAAATGCCCTACACTGACCACCTCAAAAAACTCCAGGTTTACTCCATAGCATATTGCCTATTCTGAGGTGATCTCTGCCTAACATATAAAGCTATGTCAAACCAAGAGCTGTTGCACATGCTACACCTAAAGAAATCCCAATCCCTCTGAGCTACATGCTCTAGAGACCTAAACCTTGTCACCACATTAAACAGGACATGCTGGAGGGATAGATTCCTGTCCCAGAGACTTCCCATACTCTGGAACAGGCTACCCATCTATGTCAAGCAAAGTTCTTCATTAGCACTCTTCAAGAAAAATCTTGATGAGTGGATGGGAAATAGGAAATACACCCGGGGATCACTTCTGTGTCTCTGCTCGACAGTGGCACAGGAAAATAACTTTCTTGGGTGGCTTAAGCCAGGGAACCTTGTTGGCTAGGCTTACGTAGGCCCTTGAGCCAATAGCCTAGTATCTACCTATGAACCTATTGACCTGATGGATAGAGATAAAGAGTTCCAAGTCTTACTAATATGGTATTAGCATGGACCACACCCAGCAGATTTGATAGATTTGTGGATCTGTTTGGGTTTGTTTGTTCTGATTTCCTGCCAAGGAGTGTATCATATAACTTATTTGTTTGCAGTTAAAAACATTCTCTTGAGTCTTCTTGCTCCTTTATCTGTTTAAAACTTTCATTTAAAGGCTCACTGCTGCTTTTCTGCTGTGATAAACATTTCTGCAGTTTTTTTTTCTACCTAAGTAGTGTGGGTAGTTGTAGCATTGTCCATATTCAGGCTTGTGTTTTGGGCTTAGTTGTTTGTTTGTAGATGCTGTGTGTCTGAGCACATGTTCCAGGCCATCTTAGTTTAGCCAAAGACATTCTTGCATTTCAGTGAGAGGGGAGTGTTTATGGTCATTGGCTGATTGGGGTACCTGGACTACGGCTTGGAGTAAGCACCTCATTGGTTCTTTCGAGCTTTTTTTGTTGTTTCAGGTTTCAACTTTCTGTTACTTAAGTTATCTTGTGAGTGTTTCTGCCATTTCACACTGAGCTAATCAGAGGAAGGGCACTGAGCAAACCCTGATCTGTGATATATAACATTAAGTATCCTGTTTTTTGATTATTTTTACGAGTTATTTATAGCACTTTTATTGTCTGCTGCATACTTTTCTAGCTAGTTTCACTGTGTGTGAGGTATTCACTGGAAATGTTCTACATTTGTTAAGCACCTGTTTGGGTTTGTTTGTTCTGATTTTTGTCTGCCACCCTCCCTCCCTATTGGTATCCTGTTCTTATACTGGGTGGCTTTGCTGTTGCCCGCCCCTACTGTAAATTTGATCTGGGACATTCCTCCCAGTTTAGTGTCATTACCTCATTCTACCTAATACAGGGAGAACATTTTAGAAGCCCAACCCACTTAGTTCTTAACCGTGAGTTATCTTCTGCTCCTCCTTACTCCCTGTCCTAAGCTTGTTTCCTGCCTTTCCTTTAAGTAGTGTAGTCCAGATACAGATTTGCTGTATCCAGGACTGTTTGTAAGCTTCTGAGCCCCCACTGCTTAGCTAGGGTTAAACTATTCCTGGCGCCATAAAGTCTGCTCTTCAAATTTTCCCTTAGAACTAGCCAATTCATAGGTTCATAGGTTGGTACTAGGCTATCAGCCTTAGGGCCTATACAAGCTTAGCCATAACAATTCCCTGGATATTTCTTCCCACAATATTTACTTCCCTGGACCCCTGTCTAGCAGTGTGACTGACATGATCCCCGGGGTGAATTTCCTATCTCCCATACAATCATCAAGGTTCCTTTTGACAAGAGCCAAGGAGGCACTCTGCTTGACATGTATGTGCAGTGTATTCCAGAGTATGGGGAGTCTCTGGGTCAGGAACCTATCCCTCCAGCATGTTTTGTTCATTGTGATGACAAGGTTTAGATCCCTGGAGCATGTGGCTCTGAGGGATTGGGATTTCTTTAAGTGGAGCATGTCCAACAGCTCAGGGTTTGGCATGGCCTTGTATGTTAAGCAAAGATTGCCTCTGAGTAGACAATATGCCACAGAGTGTAGCTGGAGTTTTTTTAGACGGTCAGCATAGGGCATCTGCTTTAGGACTGTGATTCTTTTAGTGAGGTATTTCTGCGGACTTTCCAGCTGTTGCAGATGTCTTGTGAGGTACATAACAAACGGGGCGTTGTACTCTATAATGGGTCTAATGAGGGATGAGTACAGTGGGACAATGACCTCCTTTTTTCTGGATGAAAAGCCCTTAGTGATGAGGTGTGCCACATAGAATGATTTCCTGAATGTTGTGGCGATGTGGTTATCGAAGGTGAGACCACTGTCCAGCTGTGTCCCTAAGTCTCTCATCACACTTTTGGTGTTTAGTGTACTGCCACCTATGTGGTAATTCATGGGTACATGGTTTTAACTGAAGGGGTTAACTATACATTTCTTGGCATTAAGCTTGAGCCCATGCCTCTGGTACCAAGCATCTGTTTTTGTAAGGCCCTTTTATAGAATATCCACATCATTTGGGGATTCAGTAATGGCTCCCAGTTTGCAGTCATCTGCGAACTTTAGCCAGAGTCCCTTAGTGTTGGCCTGTACTTCAGAGAAGTAGATGGCAAACAAGAGCGGTCCCAGGACTGAACCCTGAGGTACTCCACTTGTCACTTGTCTGGAGCTGGATTTGGAGTCAGCTACATTTATAGTCTGGGTTCTGTCAGTAAGCCAGTTGGCAACCCATCGAGTGATGTAGGTATTTATGCCCAGCTTAGTAAGTTTATCTATGATTCCAGAGTGGGGGATGGTGTCGAAGGCCTTGGCGAGGTCCACATAGGGTGTGTGTACCGCCTTACCCTCATCCACAGCTCTGGAGACTGATTTGAAAAAGTCAATCAGGTTCAGGAGACAAGATTGCCCTTCATGAACCCAAACTGGGTGGGGTCCAGTGTTTGAAGGTTGCCAATGTCTTTGTTTATAAGTTCCATGATAATGCGCTCCATGCCCTTGCAGATCAGACTCACCAGACTTATGGGACAGTAGTTCCCAGGATCCAAGGTGGATCTCCCCTTGTGGAGAGGGATAACTGTGGCTGTGCGCCACTCAGTGGGCACGAAGCCTGAGGTGAGCCTATGATTAAACATGACACTTAGGTGAGGTGCCAGTTCATTTTGTAGTTCATGTACTACACAGCTTGGGATGTCATCTGCTCCCATGGGATGCTGTATTCCTAGCTTTGGAGAATGCGGTTTCTACCTGTGTGGCCGTGATTACCAGAATTTGGCAAACTTTTGGTATTGAGATTGGCCCTTTGTGGGGGTGAGGGGGGAGTGAAATTAGCACTAAATCGATCTGCCAGAATATTGGCAATATCCTTGGGATCAGTATATTTAATGCCATTTTGTTGTAGCTCAGAGCAGATCTGAGCATTGCTATTTAGATTCTTGAAATAACTATAGAATGCCTTGTGATTGTCTTTGGAATCTTTGGCAATTTTATTTTCATAACTAGCTTTGGCGGATTTTATGAGGGATCTCAGCTTCTTACTGAGGCTGGTAAGGGAGGTTTTTTTTGCATCCTGGAATTTTCCTCTTTTCTGCAACAGTTTCTTCATTCTGTTGTGTAGTTTGTTTATGGCAGGGGACCACGAGAATGGCTTCCTTTTTTGGGGGGAGACCACCTTGGTTCTATTTGGGATGGCATGATTCATGCACGAGTGGATGTGCTAGTACAGTGCCTTAGTGTAGGATTCAGCAGTCGAACTTTCAGCTCCCGTCTGCATGGGTGCCATGAAATTTGTCACTTCTGACTTGAGTAGCATGAAGTTGGCTTTGGAGAAGTTTTTTATGGATGTTTCCTTACTGGGGGGTGGGGGTGTGATGTGGATGTCTAGGGTGATTAGCTTATGGTCAGACCTGACCAATGAGGGGGTGACCACTGGTGTGGAGCATCTATTTCCCATGTTGGTAATGACCAGGTCTAGGATATTGGAGCCCCTGGTTGGACAATGGATTAGTTGATCCAGGGTATTGGAATTTATGAATTCCAAGAACCGTTGGGAAAAGGTGTTGGTACCCAAGTAGTTTTCCAAGTTAATGGCAGGGTAGTTGAAATCGCCCAGTATTAGGGTGTTTGGTTGTATCTTAATATTTTCCAGTATGTTTAGAAAGGTGTAGTGAGAATCTTGGGGCATGGTGGGGGATATGTAGCAAGCTACAGTTTGGATTGGAGTCTTACCTTGTGTTAGTTGCACCTGGAGAATTTCAGATGCATTGGGTTGGGCAACTAGCCTGGAGGTGTGAATATTCTCGGTGAATATGGACACTCCTCCACCTTTAGTATTTCGGTCTTGATTTGTTGCCAAAAAGTGTGGTAAGAGTTGTAGCCTGGTACTGCAGGGGTACTCTCTAGAGCCTTGAACCAGATCTCAGTTACTGCACAGATATCAATGTTCTCCATTTTTAGGAGTGCCTCGAGATAGTGCATTTTGAGGTTTAGACTTCTAGCATTGAGTAGTATTGCCTTCAGATTTTGCATGTGTGTATCTGTTACAGTAGTGGTTTTGTCCTTTGAACCTTGCCTAAAAAGGCACTATAGGGGTGGCAAGAGCTTTAGCCAGTAACCTGAATCTCAGGGCGAAAGGTGCAGACCATCTCTGGCAAAGCATCGTGGTTTGTCGATCATGTCGTCCCAGGCAGACAGATACTGGATCCCCTTTGAATGACACCAGAAACTTAGCCAATTGTTGAAGTCAATCATTTTGCCATTATATTATGGTAGCATTCTGGGCGAAGGCACGATGCTACTCAGGGCTAAGGTCATACCTGCCTGGGCCACATGATCCGAGAGCTCTTCCATGTCTCTTTTCATGTAGTCCAGGGAGGTATGTCTCAAGTCAGTTTTTTGGTTTTAGCACTCAAATCTGTTTCTTTGAGCTCAGCACTAGTTCAGAACTCATTGTAAGCACTAAATAAGCTACAAATTACTACAACACTCAACTTTCCTCACTTGTCTAGAGGAAAACAGGCTTTAGTACTTGATAAATAAGCACCTATCCAGGCATGTCTAAGGATCAGCTCCCGGTGTTTTCTCCTGTCTACCTGATGAATCTGGGCATCTTTGGGCATCTTGGGGCAATGCAGCAATATCCTCATGTACATAGACAACCCTCTCCTCCTACCACTCAACACTACAACCTGTGAGAGATGCACTTATATAGCCAAACTGGAAGCAAAGCTCTCTTCACCCAAGACTGGACTAGGCAGTCAAGAGGAGAGGATAAACACTTGCACCACACCACACTCATCACATAGTCCCTAAAAACCTACACCACCAAAACACACACACAGAAACACAAAACACACACCTACATTCACGGAGGCTCTCAATAAAAATCTGATCAAGCAACAGGGCCCTCCAAAGCAGAAACGCAAGCAGCCTCCACCTCCCAACACAACCCAAATGACACATATCCCACAAACTCTGTTTGCCACTCAACCATAGCCCATAGGGCATAACAACATACCCAACACTCTAGTCATAGGTGACTCTATAGTCAGGCACACTGATATTCCACTCAAAAGGCTAAACAAGGAGAAAGTTACTGTCAACTGCCTGTCGGGTGCCAGGATCCACCACATAACCCATGCACTCAGGTCACTCCACAACAAGTACAAATATGACTCTTTTATTGTCCATGTTGTTGTGAATGACCTGAGACGTACCTCCATGGACTACATGAAAAGAGACATGGAGGAGCTGTCCAGTCTTGTAGCCCAGTCAGGTATGACTCTAGCCCTGTGTACATTCTGCAATCACCCAGAATGATACCACAGTACAAGGACAAAATGATTGACTTCAACAATTGGCTAAGCTACTGGTGTCATTCTAAGGGGATCTGTCTGCCTGGGATGACATGATCAACAGATCATGATATTTTGCCAGAGATGGCCTGCACCTGTCGTGCTTGGGATTCCAGATACTGGCTAAGGCTCTTGCCACCCCTATAGTGCCTTTTTTTAGGCAAGGTTCAAATGACAAACTCACAACAATAAGAGGTACAAGCAAGCAAAATCTGAGGGTAATCCTACTCAATGCTAGAAGTCTAAACCTCAAAATGCACTCACTCGAGGCACTCCTTAAAATGAAGAACATTGACATCTGTGCAATGACAGAGATCTGGTTCAGGGCTCCAGAGAGCACCCCTGCATTGCCAGGCTATAATTCATACCACACCTTTTGGCCACCTAACCTGGACCGAAACACTAAAGATGGAGGCGTGTCCATATTCTTTAAGGATATCCACTACTCCAGGCTAGTTGCTCAGCATAATGCATCCGAGATTATCCAAGTGCAATAAACTCTGGGCAAGACCGCAATCCAAACTGTAGCTTACTGCAGATTCCCCACCATGCCCCAGGATTCCCACTCCTCATTTCTTGATACACTGGAAAATATTAGGATACAAACTAACACCCTAATAATGGGCGATTTCAACTACCCCACCATTAACTGGTAAAACTACTGATGTGCCAACTCTTTTGATCAATGTTTTCTGGAATTCAAAAATTCCAACTCCTTGGATCAACTTATCCACACCCCCACCAGGGGTAACAATATCCTAGATCTGGTCATTACCAACATGGGCAACCGGTGTTCCACACCAGAGGTCAATTCTTTGTTGGTCAGATCCGAGCACAAGGTAATCACCCTAGACATCCACATCCTGCCCCCACCCCCCATTAGGGAAACCACTGTAAACAATTTCTCTAAAGCCAACTTCACGCTTCTTAAGACAGAAGTGGCAAACTTCACGACACCCATGCAGACAGACAATAGAGGTACAACTGCTGAATTCTACACAAATTCACTTTATAAGCACTTACATGAATGCATGGATTGTTCAATCCCTAACAGAACCAAGATGCTATGCTCCAAAAAAAGGAAGCCAATCTCTACAACAGAAGAAAGAAACTGCTGCAAAAAAGAGTAAAATCCCATGATTGGAGGAACTCCCTGGTCAGCCTCAGTAAAAAGCTGAGATCCCTCATAAAATCCTCCAAAGCTAGTTACAAAAACAAAATCACCACTGATTCTAAAGTCAACCACAAAGCATTCTATAGCTATGTCAAGAATCTCAATGGCAACATTCAGATCTGCTCTGAGTTAGAGCACAATGGCACTAAATATACAGAACCAACTGATATTGCCAATATCCTGGCAGATAGGTTCAGTGCTAACTTTACCCCCCTCTCACCCCCTAAAGGGCCCATCACTATACTGGAAGAATACAAAGTTCCTGTAATCACGGCTGCACAGGTAAAAACCACACTTTCCAATGCCAAGAACACAGCATTCATGAGACTTGACAACATCCCAGGCTGCGTTCTACACAAACTACAGAACAAACTGGCACCCCACCTAAGTACTATGTTCAATCATAGCCTCACCTCAGACTTTGTGCCCACTGAATGGTGCACAGCAATTGTTATCCCACTCCACAAAGGGGGAGCCACCACGAACCCCAGAAACTACCCTCTCATTAGCCTGACGAACCTGGTTTGCAAGACTGTGGAACGTATCATCATGGAACTTATAAACAATGACATTGGTAATCTCCAAACTCTGGACCCACCCAGTTAAGGTTTGTAAAAGGAAGATCATGTCTCCTAAACCTGATAGAATTCTTTGAAGCGGTCACCAAAGCCGTAGATGAGGGTAAGGTGGTTCACACAGCCTATCTAGATCTCACCAAGGCTTTCAACACCATCCCCCACTCTGGAATTATAGATGAACCCACTAAACCAGGTATAAATCCTATGTCACAAGATAGATTGCCAACTGGCTCACTGACAGAACCCACAGTGTGAAAGTAGCAGACTCCAAATCCAACTTCAAACCAGTGACAAGTGGAGTACCACAGGATTCAGTCCTGGGTCCTCTCCTGTTTGATATCTACTTCTCAGAACTACAGGCTAACACAGAAGGTCTTTGGCTAATGAAGTTTGCAGATGACTGCAAAGTAGGAGCCATAATCAAAACTCCTAACAATGTGGACATCCTACAAAAAGGCCTCACTGAGACAGATGCCTGCTGTCAAAGCCATGGCCTCAAGCTCAGTGCCAAAAAGTGCATTGTCATCCCTTTTGGTAAAAACTCTGTACCCATGAACTACCACATAGGTGGTAGTCTACTTAACACCAAAAGTGTGATAAGAGACCTTGGGACACAGGTGAACAGCCATCTCTCCTTTGATAATAACATCGCCAGTAGTCATAAAATCCTTCTACGTGGCACACCTCATCACAAAAGGTTTCTCATCCAGGAAAAAAGAGATCATTGTTCCCATCTACTCGTCACTCATTAGACCCATTATAGAGTACAACGCCCCTTTGGGTATGTAACTCACAAGACATCTACGACATCTACGACAACTAGAAAGGCTGCAGAAATACCTCACAAAGAGGATTACCAGACTCAAACAGATGCTCTACGCAGACCGTCTCAAAAAACTCAAGCTTTACTCCATCGCATATCACCTCCTCAGAGATGATCTTTGCCTAACATGCAAAGCTATGTCAAACCCAAAGCTGTTGGACATGCTCCACTTAAAGAAATCCCAATCCCTCCGAGCTACATGCTTTAGGGACCTAAACCTTGTCACCACAACAAACAGAACATGCTGGAGGGATAGATTCCTGTCCCAGAGGCTTTCCATACAATGGAACAAACTACCTATCTATATCAAACAAAACTCCTCATTAGCACTCTTCAAGAAAAATCTTGATGATTGGATGGGAGATAGGAAATTCACTCCGGGGATCACTTCTGTGGCTCTACTCGAGAGGGGCACAGGAAAATTATTTTCTTGGGTGGCGAAAGCCAGGGTACCTTTTTGGCTAGGCTTATATAGGCCCTAGGGCAAATAGCCTAGTACCTACCTATGAAACTATGAACCTATGGACAGAATGGTGCATTTGGTCATTGGATCATAATGACTGCATGGGAACACAGTTGTGTAGAATGGTATTTAATGCTTGACAAGCAGATGGATGCTGGATAATTTTATAGGTAGTAAGAAGCTGATAGATAGTAAGAAGTTAATTAATGGGGTAGTTCTAACTAATTTAGGATTTTTAGTGCTATACAGTGGTGGGTTCTGAAATGTGTTTTTCCTGCAAATTTAGCCACTTTATTATAGCATTTTTCCAGTTTTGCTTTTTGTGATGCCTAAAAATTAGTAAAGATGGGAGAGCCATAAAGCATACCACTCAACTGTCCAGATTTTCATAGAATGTCCACATTTTTGCCTCATATTTTTGGTCTGTTTTCATAAAATTGTGGTTTCCTAGCAAATCACTGAGGACAGAAGTCAGAAAATAATGATAAACATTTGAGTTTCAGACTACATCATCATCGTCATCAGCCCCCTTTTTTCCCATTTTTTTTCTACAAGGGGTCGGGGTATCATGTTAACTGTCGCCAACTCTCTTGATTCAGTGCCACACTCCTGCCTTCTTTAACACTCATGCCTGACTGTCACAGATCTTCTTTCACACAATCCATCCACCTCTTTGTTAGATGTCATCACTTCCTATTACCTTCTTCCTGTCTGTCCCAAATCTTCCTCACCAGATTGTCTTCTGTTTTTCCTGCACGTGTCCAAACCACCGTAATCTGTTCTCTTTGATCTTTTCTGCAAATGCAGCTACTTTGGCTTCTGTTCTTATGTCCTCATTTCTTCATCTGTCCCACAGTGTGCATCCTACCACACTTGTCAGGCACTTCATTTCCATCACCTCTAGCTTCTTCAGCTGTTCTACCTTAATTGCCTAGGTTTCTGTACCATACAGTAGTACTGGTCAATACACCTTACTTTTCAGCTTCTTTGGCATTATTCTGTCATAGACTACACCTAACACTCTACATGCCCTTCAAAAAATTCACGCTAATGCAAAACCTATTATTCTAACAACCTTCCAAGTTTTTAAGATCAATATTTAAAAATTGTCCCGATTTTTGGTCCTTTGTCCCCCCATTATTTACAGCTTCTTCCTCTTTTCCCCCACCTCTCTCTCACCAGCTTCTACTCTTCCTATACTTTATTAGTCTTCTTTCTCCAGTATTTCCAAGACTGACCTTTAACTCTTTCTAAACCCACACACCTCCCTCTCTGACTTCCCCTCTTCGTATTTCCTCCCTCTTTGTCATCATAAACCCTTACCCTTATGCCTAATCACTAACCTTTACTTCTATGTTTCCATTTCTTGCCCAAATAAAGATTCAGTTTGATACACTCCCCTACTTTTGAGTATAACAGCTCTTTCGTCTCTATGCCAAACATCTCCATATATTGCCTTGGATGATTTACTAGTTTTCTTCATTTAATCATACTCTAAAGTTTTTTTTTTCTTCTCAGTTTTATCAATTGTTTATGTATCTTCTATAATTTTATATACCATTTTTAAGATACTTTTTATATAAATTATGTTATATTTTGTTTTTTATTCTATGCATGTTATATATATATATATATATATATATATATATATATATTTTTTTTTTTTTTTTTTTTTTATTCTATGTATGTACCTTTGAGCTTTTCTCCCCAGGCCTCCATTGAAAATGGGCTAGCCTGGCCTAGTAGACTTTCCCGATAAACAAATGTTAGTAAATAAATTAATAAATAAATAATAAAATTAATTGTCCAGACTTCTTGCTCTAAGAAGTTGAGAGGTATACCATAAAGTAGTGAGGAGAGGAGGTAAGTAGTGGTAAGTGTATCTGTGTTGGTGGGAAAGTTTTTGGCTCTGTAAAGCATCCCTAGTTTTTAGTGATTTTTTTATATAGTTTTGTATATGCAGGTCAAATTTAAGATTAGTTTTCACTATCATCACTACAGTTTGCTTTGAGAATTAATTTCAGTGGTTGTGTTATTAAGAGAGAGGATTTTATTTTTTTTTCTTGAGAGAAGGATTTGGGAGGGAAGTTTTTTTTTTGGAGGGTTGAGCATGAGTTCTGAGTTACAAAACCATGGCTCACTCTCTGTTAAATTTTCCTGAGTAATTTTTGGGAGATGTGCCAAGTTGCCTGATGTGCATATGTGAGTGTGGAGTCATCTGCGTATTGTATTAGGAAGGTCTGTTATGTGGATATGTGTATGGTGTTGGAGCAAATGTTAAAGAGAAGAGGACCAAGCAGAGAGCCTTGTGGTACAGCAGTGGTGACTGAAAGGTATAGAGAGAGGATGGAGTACTATTTTTAGTAATACTTATTGGACAAGTAGCTTTTGAACCCTAGAAAGTTGGGCTGAGAGAGACCTAGTGAGGACATCTGAAGTAGAAATTTGCTGTGACAAACTGTGTTGAAGACTTTAGACAAGTCTGGAAGTAAGAAGGAGACTAGTTTGCCATTATCTCACTTTATTGAGAGTATCTATAAAGGTTAAAAGTGCAGTGTTAGTACTATGGGAGGGATGGCAGCTGTGTTGTGTAGGAGATATAAGTTCTTCTTTCAGGAGATAGTTTAGCAATTGTTGAATACATTTTTCAAGTATTTTGGAGAGGGGGGATGAGATTGCTATAGGTGTAAAGTTAGTGATGTCTGTTTTCCTCCTTTGTGTAGTGGTGTATGTGTGTTTTATTTCCAGAGAGAGAGGGAATGTGGGTTCCTGGATTGTCCTATTTATATGAATTGAGAGAGGTTAGGCTATATTATTGGCTGCTACTTTAAAGAACTTGTTTGGAAGGTCATCAGCTGAAGTAGAGCATGTTTTGAGTTTGTTAAATAGTAGTTTTATATAGGATGTGGGCACAGCTTTGAAAGTAAAACAGATGTGGTGATATGTGCCTGTTGGGCAGGGTTAGGATTAGATGGTGGGGAATCCTTGGTTAGGGACGATATACTATCTGTGAAATAGTTGAACTCTATTTCAATTCTGAGTGGTGCATTATTGGACAAGGGTTAGAGATGACTTTTTGGCATGGATGTAAGATTCCTTTAGTGGCTGACCAGAATTATTTTTATACGGTTGTGTTTACTATTGCTCTGAACATTGTGTATAGTTTTTTTGTCTTAATGTATTTGCTTTTTAGTACAGTTCTGGAACATTCTGAAGTTTTTGAGATGTGGTATTTTATATTTTTGCCATGCTTTCCATGCTTTTTTCTGTAGCCTGCATTAGTATTCTACCCTTTTTTTGGATGGCCAAATTGCATTATTTGTTTTTAGTCTCTTTCTTCTAGGAAGTATAAGGTTTTGTATGATATCTAGGAAAGTTGTGTTGAATTCACTTCCAGCATCATCTAACAGGAAGATTTTTAGGATGTTCCAGTTAATAGATGATGGGGAAATAATGAATATTTCTGTAAACTTACTCTTTAAATGGATGGGTGAGATGTCTGGCTGTATAGACTGGGAGATGGTCACTAAGAGAGTCTGGTATTCAATTTGCTAGGATCTGATACCAGGATCCAGTCTAATAACGAATTTGATGCCTTGCTATAATGTATGGAACTATTAATTAGTTGTGTGAAACTGTATGACTTCATGATAGATGTAAGGGGTTAGAGGTTATGTCCAACCATTTGATACTGACATCACCAAGTAGTATTTTTTTCTTGTAGAATTGTTACGGATATCAAATGTATATATTCCAGTGTAGCTGTATGGTCTCCAGGTGGGATGTAAAGGAAAGTAATACATATTTGTTTATATTTATTTGTTTTCAGAAAATTAATAAGAAGCTCTGTAAGAAGCTCTGCTGAATTTAATGTTGGTATTGGTTTGTTGTAGTGGGAATGTGTGGTAGCTGCTGGGAAATATTAATATAATACCACCACCCCATGCCAGTTATTACATAAGGAAATCAGTTTATGGCCACTACAAAGCTATTAACAATGGGACACAGACTAGAACAGGTTTTATTCTATTTACTGAATGTAGAAACCAGGAAACTAGCGAGACTAAGAAACTGGCATATACGGTGTATTCTATTGGTCAAGAGGAAGGACAGTGGCCAAATTAGTAAGTGATCCTTAGAGTGCAATGATCACTCCTTTGGGGAGAGTGTCACAGCCACATTCCAGGACAGGACAGGCATGTATTTGATTAGATAAAGTCAATATACAGCAAGGCTCTTCATGTTAAACTTTCTTGCATTGCACAATGACAATATCCTCAGTGATAACTTTCGAGAATTGGGCCTTCTGGCAGAGCTCCTGCAGTATCAGAGTCAGGAATGAATGAAGTGACCACAGGCTCTGAAAGGAAAGAAAAGAGAAATATTCTACTAAACTGTAATGTTATATGGCAGCAATAAAGTTTATACTTATTCCTAGACATAGAGGAAGGACCACAGTGAGTCAGAGCAAGAGTATATGGGGTTAAAACAGAGTCCAGCCTGCTCAGTTTCAGCAGTATCTTATCAACTTATATGGTCTCACTCTAACTGCTGCAGCCTCTAAAAGAAATGCATCCGCCATTCATTCCATCTCAAACTGTGTATGCAGATTCATCACTCTCTCCTCAGTAAATGAACACCATTGCAAAGCCATTAAAAAAGCTAACTGGCTACCTTTGAAGCAGCATGCTGACTTTCTACTTGCATTACAACTATTTAAACTTCTAGAAAGAGACAGCATATCCAGCCAAGAAGACAAATAACCAAAAAAGTCTGGATACCAGATGCAGAAATTCAAAAAAAATGAAACCAAATGAAAGAACACACTTTAATTCACTTTAGTTGAGTGCTTTCATCCACAAATTTAGGACTTCATCAGAATTAAAGTAAAAGAACATTTAACAAGAACTTATATCAGCAATCCATAAATAATTAATTCACATTTATCCAATCAGGGTCCATACAGACTATCACATAATAAAAGAAGTAAAAGAACTCCACATCAATACAAAAAAAGATATTTATAACATAAAATATATGTAAAAAAAACATATAAAAAATCTCACCATTTAATAAAACGAATCCACAAAAAACAGTCTATTTTACAATGAACAGTGCCGGAACACAAAAAGCACACACAAGTAATAAAGTAAAGAAACCACCACTGAAATACGGCTGCAATATTCCGAGAAAGACAGCTCACCGCTTCATCAAACAGTTCTTCATCATTATAGCACACAATTTATAATCATACAAAATTCAAATCAACCACTCACAAGTATCAACCAATTAAGGCATTAAAATAGAAATAAATACAAAATAAGTCATATACAGCTTAAAATATTATCAACAACATTTTTTTAGCAATATAATCCCACTAACAGTCAGCTCTCCTACCTTTTAACTTCCATTTTTTCAAAATTGGCTTTAAATATAGTCATTTAACCACTCCTCTGATGGGATCTAAGTGTAAATATCCATTCATAGGTTCATAGGTAGATACTAGGCTATTGGCCCTAGGGCCTATATACGCCTAGCCAAAAAATGTACCCTGGCTTTCGCCACCCAAGAAAATTAGCTCACGATCCTCTTTTGCATTCACCAAATCACCCATACAATCATTCTCATGAATATCTATTACCATAAACCTGAACTGATGTGCATCTCCTTTGTCAATATATGTTTAGCTATAGCACTAAACTTCTGCCCCTATGTGCACAGTGTCTAGCTATAAAACTAAACTTCTGCCCCCTATGTGCACAGTACTTTTACTTGTGTTATTTAATAAAGCTACCTCAACAGAAAATTCACCTTATTTGTGTATGTGCATGTGCGAATCACAGGAATTCTTTAGTTATGTTAATGTACTCAATAAATTCATTAAATCTTGAATCTGTGTTCTTCCAGAGAATACAAGTGTCATCCAAAAAATGCAGAATGTGTAGTCAGTGTAAATACATTTGGGAAGGTGACACCATTCCTGTTATACTTAATCATAAAATGCTTGAGTTAAAAGATCAGGCAACATGTGCTTCTATGTGAGTTGTTTATGTGGCTTTATTGTTAGATTGTGAAGTGTTCTATACTGGAAAAACAAAACATACACTAATAAAAGAATTTATGAAGACTTATATGATGTGGCTAAGGAAAATAAATTGAATACTCTGTATAAACATATTACAGTGTGCTGTAACGGCAGATCCAATATGAATAAATTTAGACATGTGGTGTTAGAAAAAGTGAATATGAATATGGGGGGGGGGGTGTTTGGGAATCCAAACTAGAATTTAAAGAGTTTTTGTGGCAGTTAAGGCTAAATGCCACTGATAAGCCAGGTTTAAATTAATTTGTATCTGTAAGAAGTGTGTTAAAGTTATGCTCTGCCGAGTTATGAAATTAAACAGCTTTATTAATTGTTGAGATTGTTTTAATATATTTTATGTTATATAAACTTTTGCATTGATGTGGAGTTGTTCAACTGATTTCTTATGTGATAGTCCATTTGGACCCTGACTGGCTAATTGTTAATCAATTATTTATTGGTTGCTGATATAAATACTTATTAAAATGTTTTTGGTCAACTATTTAAACTTATGAAGAATGAGACCCCCCCCCCCCCAGATACAACAACATGCAATCTTAGAAATCTTAACCACTCAGGTCCTCTCCTCCAAAGCCACCATATTAGGCTTCAGTGTACAAACTATGCTTTCTTGGTTCCAAACTCTGGGAATCTCTTCATTCTTTTCTCAATGATCATTCCTCTTACCTGATTTTCTGATCAGAAATAAAAGCACATTTCAAGATTCTACAAAAATGCAACTCCTACCTCTCTGGTCATATACCTTAACTTCTTCCTGCCCTTCTTCCCTCTACATACCTTGCTCTGACGCTACTTTCCATTGTTATTCTTTCAGTATGTCAACTCTGATGAACTCTCTTGATATGTTTGTTGTTTTTCTTTTGGCTTTTCCTGGTTAGGGGTCACCACATCGGAACTCTGGTCCGCTAATGATTGGCAGCTGATTTTTATGGTGCAGTGGTGCCAGCCCAACACCCAACCTTCAACGAAGGCATGCCCATTCACACATGTCTTTCAAATGCCACTCAACCGTGGGGAAGACATGCAGACTCCACACAGAAGGCGCTCCAGCCGAGAATCGAAAGGAGAACCTCTTGCTGTGAGGCGACAATGCTACCGCTGCACCACAGAGGCTTCTGGATGTAATACATGCATATACCGTGTTTTGTCAGTCACGCTGTATGCATTTTGTCATTCACTCTCTATGCAATGTCATATATCTGTTGTGTTTATTTGGGCTGAGACTGACATAGGTCCCATGGGATCAATGATCTTCCCAGTTCGGCTGAATAATTCCAACTAGAAAGACTTTTTATTGACTGTACCAAAAATATGAATGTTATACCCAGGCCTGATCTAGGACAGCCAGCAGCCTTTGCTTCCCCTTCTACATTACCTTCACTATCTCAACCCCTCCTACCTGTATAGATACCCCCTTTTTTTTTCTTTTTTTTTCTTTTTTTCTCACTTTACAGCTGTATAGTTACTACCAGTATAGATACCCCCCTTGTCTTTCTTCTTTTTTTTTCTCACTTTACAACTGTAGTCTACTACTTTTACTCCCTCTCAATCAAGACTGCAATACTTGAATTGCCCACTAGATGGCACCCTAATTCCTGACATTGTCTACTCTTACCCTTTTTTTCTCATTATCAACTCCTTACCTCAGTTCTTAACTTCAGTAGTCCCAGAAGTGCTATTTAGCTGTCTCTTTTGTTTTTCCTTCATATTTCTACTGTCCACAGACACCTGTCTAGTCCTCTCTCTCTCTTTTCCTTTCCCCTTCATATCTATAGACTATAGACACCTTCTAGCCCGTATTCTATTCCATTATACCACTAGACTTACCCTAGCTGATTGTTTTTCATCAACTGCTCCAGTATCTGTTACTAACTTCTCACTTTTCTCCTCCTATCACACCACACTCTACTCACTCTCTCACCTCCTCCCTACACATTTCTATATTCGACCTACAAAGAACCTATATCAGTTCATATAATAAATAAACAATCCATCCCATCCTTTTTCACACTCTTATTCACAGTCTCACTACTACCTTCTTTAATCCTCACCCATCTATTCACCTCATTTGAAAACCCACTAGACCCAAACCAAAACTACCCCAAAAAAGAAACCAACTCTCCAAACTCGCCTTTCCATGTTATTCATGCTAACATAACATCCTCATCTAACTACATACTTCCTAAATATCATAGAACACTATACACAAAATACAACAATCTAAACCCCAAAAAATATCTGTCTCTATACAGCAAATTCCCCAACCCACACTATCTAAGCCTACGACTCTCTTTAAAGGATGGTGACATTCACCCTAACCCAGGCCCCCCAACAACTCCTATCTCTCTCCTCAACCTCAAAGAATTACCTACCCAAGCCCCATCCAAACCAGCTAACTCCCTTTTAATTGCTCATCTTAATATATGAAGTATAAACAATAAAGTAACTCAACTCCAAGCTCTAACTGAAATCTATTCCTTTGATATTCTCTGCTTAACAGAAACTTGGTTAAAACCTGCAACCAAAGACAATGAAATCATCCCACCTGGATATAATATCCTGAGACTAGACCGAACATCCAAGAAAGGTGGAGGGGTTGCTATCCTATATAAATCTAGCTTACAATTAACCACTCATAACTGTAAACCACCTATAGACTCCAATGCGGAAATTCTTATCACCAAACTTCTTCTTAACAATTCCAAATCCATCTATATTATCTGTATATATCTACCTCCTAGTAATAACACAGCGACCTTGGAAAATATACTTTGCTGGCTTTCCCAAAACCTGCCTCAAGAAACCATTATCCTAGGCGACACAAATATTGACTGGACCTGCTTCTGCAGCAGCCTCCCCACAAACCATATAAACCTATATGGGTATTCCCAAACCATTACCTCCCCTACCAGGATAAATAAATCTAACAAGAAATCTAGCTTATTAGACTGGATTCTCATTAACCATCATCCTCACATTTATGACTCAGGAACCCTCCCTGATGATTTAAGTGACCACTCTCTTACCTATATCATCAGACATAAAACCAACTTTCCCTCCCCAACATCTGTGAAAAACATCAGGTCTAAAAGGTACTTTAACCCTGAACTGTTCCAGATGGAACTAAGAGCATGCGACTGGTCACCCTTACAAAACCTTCCTTTAAATGAAGCCGTTAGTTACTTTAACTCCAGCTTCCTTGCCATCCTCAACCACTATGCCCCAACCAGACTAATTAGAACTAAAACCAAACATGCTCCATGGCTCTCTAAAGAAACCAAACATAAAATAAATTTAAGAAACAAACATTGGGCAAAATGGAGGAAAACAAAAAACCCTATAGACCAACAAATATTTAGACAACTAAGAAATGAAACTAAGAAAGCTATAATATCTGACAAAAAAAAACTACTACCTGCAATCCCAACAAGCTAGTCAAAACAAGCCGCAGAAATTCTGGTCTAGTATCAACCAACTACTCCATCCAGGGCAATCCACTACTCCAAACCCTCAAAACACTGAACACAAACAACCAATACATATAGCTAATGCTTTTAATAGCTTTTTTACTGATGCTATACAAACACTAGCTAGTCAACTATCACCTAACAACTTCACTCTACCTTCCGATGAATCATCCTCACCCCCTACTTTTCATTTTCAACCAGTCCCAACATCATATATTCTATCCCTTCTACAGAAACTGAAACCATGCTCACCCTCAGCTGACCAACTACCTGCTGAATTCCTACAACAATCCGCCAAAGCTATTGCCTATCCCATTTCTATCCTGATCAATGGAACTATTACTGAAAGTTATATCCCCAGTTTATGGAAAATTTCCCATATTATCCCCCTCCACAAAGGAAGACAATCCATTGAACTCTCCAATTACCGCCCCATTGCCCTCCTCTCACCTCTGGCAAGGATCATGGAAAAATGCATTCACAGCCAATTACTCAACCATCTAACACAAAATAACTTACTAGCCAACTGTCAACATGGTTTCAGACCATCACATAGCACTACTACTGCCCTCCTTTCCTTCACAGATTGTATCAACAAAAAACGCAATCTAAACAAACTCTCTTCAGCACTATTTATTGACCTGTCTAAAGCTTTTGACATGGTAAATCACCAAATTCTCATCAAAATACTGAAATCCCTGTCACTAGATTCATCCTCCATAAAGTGGTTCCAGTCCTACCTCGATAAAAGACAACAGGCCATACTTTGGAACAAGTCTTTGTCTACTCACCTGCCCGTCAACCTGGGTGTCCCTCAAGGGTCCATCCTTGGACCCCTACTTTTTTCCATATTCATTAATGACCTTCACCTTGACATCCCCCAAGCTACATGCATACAATATGCAGATGACTCTACACTGATATGCTCAGCCCCCTCCTCTTCTGAACTTCTCTCTCTTACCCAACAAGTATTTAACACAGTTGAGCAATGGTTCACACATAGATGCCTTCTCCTAAACCCCAAAAAGACTAAACTCCTCCTTTTCTCTCCCACTAAGAAGTCCCCCCATTGGATTTCTCAGTTAACTCTACCAATAAAACTATTATATCCCCTAAACCAACCACTAAACTATTAGGTGTCACCATTGACAATAATCTGAACTTCGATACCCATATTAACAATTCTATAAAAACTGTCAACAAAAAGCTAGCCTCTCTCTATAGGATAAAATCCTTCCTCCTACCTTCAGCTAGAACCACAATAGCACACACTCATCTAATCTCTTCTCTTCTTTATGCCTCACCTATTTTTACTAACCTATCTAAAAATAATCTTAGCAAATTGGAAATGTCTTACAATAACATTTCCAGATATGCAACAGGCAACCCATTCAGAACCCATCACTGCATTAATTTAAAGCACCTGCGATGGCTTGAACTACAAAATCTGATTAAATTCCATCAACTAACTATAGCCCACAACACTCTTTACAAACCTTCCAAAACTCCTATTCTTTCCACACGAATCACTCCCTATAAAAACCTGGAATCCTTAAGGTCTTCTCAGAAACTTCTAGTATATACCATTAAGCCAAACAACAAGGTTGGTGACTCCCTTTTTTCTAATATTGTTGGAAAAGCCAGGAATCTCCTCCCAAAATGAACTCTCCACACTTCCCTCACTATCCTGTTTTAAAAACAAATTGAAAGTGTTCCTCAGAACTCATTGGTTATGCCCCTGTTCAAAACCTGACTAGTCTATATGTCTCTAAATACTTTGCTCTTCCTACCCCATTTACTCATTAACAGCATCTCCGTCCTATTTAATCTATTATACTATCTATCTATAGAATACCTTGATTGTATTAGCATCCTATGTTATGCCTGTATTCTGCACTGTAAATTTTACTGTAATAACCTCTAATAGCTACTGTTAATAGGATTTATTTGTCTCATGTTTCCTAGTTGTCATTGTGTTAATTCCATTGTCCTATCTTGGAGCTTATCTCAACGGGCCTCTGCTGAAAATGGACATGTATCCAGTTAGACTAGCCCGTCAACAAATGTAAAATAAAAATAAAAATAATAAATAATAAAATAAACAGTTAAATTCAATATAAAACAAAAATAAAATTAAACTAATGCATTCAAGATGCATAATTCCTTCCTCACCATCATTTCAAGCATGTTCCATGCAGTTAGTAATTGTTTAGTTTGGCTTTAGAGTTAGCTTGATGTGAATGGGTATGAATTAGCACAATGCAAACTTTCATTGCAACTCTGATGATTTGCTCCTGTGTAGCAAATGGGAAAAAAACAATGTCAACATTTAATATGCAGTGCAATCATTAATGGGTGGCACAGTGGTGCAGCAGTTAATGTTGTTGCCTCACAGCAAGAGGTTCTGTGGTTCGATTCGCGGCTGGAGTGTCTTCTGTGCAGAGTTTGCATGTTCTCACTGCGTTTGCATGGGTTTACTCCGGTTTCCTCCCACAATCCAAAGACATGCGTCTGGAGCATTTCTCCCCAGGTCTCTGCTGAAAATAGGCTCTATCCTGGTCGGAGTTTCCCAGTCAGCAAATGTTAAATAAATAATAAAACAAATTCATATCCTGTTTAAAGTGTCCACAGGGTATATGGCAAAAGCTTTTGTAGATGTTACAGTTCCCAAAAAAAATGGGAAGGGTATAAGCTTTTAATGTATAATGTTTTTCCTGCATTTAGGAATTTAGGAATGTTGTCATGATTTTGCTTTACTTAGGTTGGTCCAGCTTTGTCATTTCATAGCACAGAAAAGTATTTAATATTAATTGAACAGCCAACCCACATGCCCATGTATTCCACCCCCCAATTACTAACTTTCCTTAAAAGTGTTAACAAACCTCAAAAACAGAATTTTTTTTCCCAAGGGGATACAATTTACCTTGTAAATCTACAAGTTTTTTTTTAGTCTCGTGGAAACATATCACTAATAAAGATATTTAATAAATGAAATATCTGAGTAGCTGAATAAGGGCAGAATTAAAACAATAAAAGTTGATCATCTATTTTGTCTTTTTCAAAAGAAATTGTGTTAATAAATGAAACAACATACCCCATGGTTTCTTGGATCACTGGTGAACAACAGTGGCAGGAATAGTTAAAAGTAGTTGCTCAGTTAACAGCTTTAATAAGAATTAATTGCAGACATTCCATAGGTCCATACTCTGCCAAAATGTTGTTACTTTCTATTTTCCTAAACAAACTCATTAACTGGCATGAGTGACAGCTGTTGTCACTGTATGAGACTGGCAGAGTATCTGGAGCAGGGGAACCAAAGAAGATTAAGAGGGAAAATGACTTAGTATGTATATAGAGAGGGCAAGACAGAAATTAACTTGGAATAAGACTATTCTTGATGACATAAAGACAGTATGTGAAGGCTATCAAGCAAGGAACAAAAATACTGAAGACTGTTGGAGTTGTAGAGAAAAAGCAGAATTAGAGATAAATGAAAGAATGAAAAATAGATATATAGACATTTGAAATTTAATCTAGAAGTCTCCATAACACAGTGGTGTTAGTATCTTCATCAGACTATAGGAGATAACAAAATATATGTGGAAGACAGAAATAGCAAGTCATGGTGGAGCATTCAGTCAAAGAAACAGATTACATTAAAGGGGCAAACCATTCAGAACAGGAATTGGCTTGTTTGGACACCAAAAGCCTATTCATTTATTTAAGATCATAAAGTAGCATTTTTCATAGTTGCTCATAAATTGGCAGAAATGGTTCTTGCTTCAGAATAGGGTTATTATAAAATAGTACTAATACCTTCAACCTTAGTACAATGTATATAGTTGTCGAACTAACCAGACATCTACCAATTTATTTTATTTGTAATTTGTTGACAGGTGAGTGAGCCGATATACTGTCCCTTCTCAGTCACAGCCCAGGTACAAGAACAGTAATCTATACAAGTATGAGATAATAAACATATACGAAGTAAAAGAACAACATAATCTAGAAAAAATAACTTATGAAATATAGAAATGAGTAAAAAAATACAAATTAAAGCATAATATTAGTTTGTTTATACATAATTCTCTTTAAATTTATGATATTTTAGATATCACACACCATGTGGCTGGTGTTCTATTAGATGTCTAATTATGTTACAAATAATATAGAAAGAGTTATTCATCAAAACTATGACACTTGAATCAGGAGGCGGGCATAAAACTTTAACAGAATAATGAAAGTAACCTCCTTATTTATGAAGGTACCCAGTCAGGGCTGTTTTGGATAATTCCAGTATTTGATTGCTTTTGATAACACTGGGTAGATTCCAAGGGCAGGGCCTATACTGAATAAGTTTTTTTCTCTTGTTGTTGATTTAAATTTATGACTGGTGGGAAGGAAAGGAAAGGAAAGGAAAGGAAAGGAAAGGAAAGGAAAACTATTGCTTAGTGTATAGGTTTCTTCCCTCTGAATGGGATTTTTTTAGAAATCCATTCAGAACAGGAAATGACTTGTCTGTAGACCCAAAGCATATTATTTAATTTATGGTGTTGAATTTTCAAAAGAAGATAAATATTCAGGGTAATATTGATGCTGACACACCAGAATTCTCCGTTTTCCGTTCTCTACATGATATGTCCTCAAGATCTTCTATAAATCAACACACTATGATTACCACAGACAAAACCTTTTAATACCTTAAATGGTTAGTAACACGTTTGTAGTGCATGGAGCATCATGATTATGTTCCAAAATTGGGAAAAAGATAAAGATGTTGAAAAAGTCCCTAGCTTAAGACCCAGTTTTAGCAGTCCTTAGGGTTGCCTAACAAAAGCTTGTTAAGGATAATTAACAACTGTTAGGATCAAGTCTTTTGCTAGGGCTAACTGCTAACAGTGCTATCTGGCAAAGAACAGTGGCACAAGGTAAACTAGCTTTAAAATACTGATATATGCTTTGCTGTGCTACACTTTTAAACAAAATGTGTGGCAGAACAAAAGTATCTAACAGCTTTTAAAGCTTCTCTTTCTACAGAGTGGTACTTTATTTCTACCTGTGGTCTGCATGACAGATCTAAATGCTTTAGCAGCTTTCAAAAGCTGTCCACCAGTCTGGCAACCCCCCCCCAACTTTAAGATGAGGAACAAAAAAGAAATGAAAAGAAAAGCAAACCCAAAACGTACAAAAAACTCTTCTTTCCTTTCAAACTTTGGCAAACTGTTTGCTACTTTTATATCAAGCAGCTGTTACAGTTTGCACCAAACATGGAGCATGGACCTGACATAAAATGCAACACTCGCACTGATTCCTAAATCTGCCAATCAAATCCTGTAACATTTTGTATAAAGGAAGCTGTCTCCTTATCCTCACCCTAGCTATACCTCTGAATGGTATCACATGGGGCAGAGAGATCTCTACACAAAACAAAGAATTATGATTCGCTGTCTGATCATAACCAGATCTGTGTGTTCTCAACATGGATGCCAAGATCCACTGTTTAAGCTTCACCATTGAGGTGAATTTCTTGGCTTCCGCATCTTGAACACGTAATAAGCAGGTTACAATCGGAGACCTGATCACAATCCTTTATATCAATTTATTAACTGAATTCATTTTTTTTTATTCAGAACCTCATTTCTTGAGTCCAGTATTGTTGGATCGTAAATATCAAAAAGCAGTAACAGTAAGTGATTTCTCTAGTGGACTTTAAGAGCAAGCCATTGAGGGGCCAGTGTTTTGGATTCGTGTTTGTTTTCTTGAACTGCAGCAGCAGGTTAACTATTGTATTTTCTGCAGTGCAACACTACATACAAGTAGTGGGAGCATTTGTTCCCAGATGTGGTGTCTCCCTTTATCTAGAATCATCTAATCATGGAGTTAATATAGCTAAGCAAAGAGGTTATGAGACCTAAAGCCCTCACTTAAAGGGTTAAGTGGGGTTGCCATTCCAATGGCGCTATTCTTTTTTTGTGTGTGTTTATCATGTTAGTGCTTTTGTGCTTTTAATAGTTCGTGTCTGATGTGCATATTTCATTGTTAGAGATTTCATTATATTGCTTTCACTGTTTCATCATGGTCCGCTTTCTTAATGTATATGACTGTATACTCTAAACAGACATTCCCTAGAACTAAATAATCCTTACACTAAGTGTGCACCTTTTTGAGTGAACAGGCAACATAGGCATAACTCACAGCTTCTCCCTCCTAATTTTGGTTTCCCTACTGAATTTCTTGCAGCTTTAAATATTGACAGGGATTTATAAAGGTTACCACAAAGTGTAGACTACATGCACACTTAGGGCCCCATTCAGTATGGCAATATGTTTTACTACAGTTTTAATTGTAAATCACGGTATCATCCTTCTTTTGGGGCTCTTTTCTTTTCTACTTTTGCTTCTTTTGGGGCTAGTGATATAATAGGGCCTAACAATTTTAAAGCAGCAGAAAACAGTTTCACTTTTCACCTTTTGATATTTCAGGTACTTGGGCTGTGTGATATGGCTTTGCAGCATCTTGTCAGTTGAGTTTCATAAATGACTTAACTAAATAGCTACATACTTTAGGTTTTTTTTCTCTGATTAGTCCCTGCTGACTTCAAGTCCTTGAGCCAAGCTATTATTATAGTCTCCATGAGGCTTCTAATCCATTACTGCAAACAAATGCTAGGAAGAGTCTAAAAAATTGACTTGGTAAAATGTGAAGAAACATAGTGCAGTTTTGCTTCATCTGTATAATGTCAAAAGAAGCATTTATCAGCAATAAGCAAAAATCTCTTGGATATGGATCTCCCAAAAATATGTCAGACATTTTTTACTTTAAATATCCAAAATTGTGACTGGAAGACTGCACAAGGAGATTTGTCAGAAATAAGCACTTTACAGAGGAGTGCAACTACCCTCAGCCATTGCTGCTTAATATAATCACCTTTGAGGTGACCGGTAATTCATAAAATTCAGAAAAAGTATAATTTTTGAAAAGTGGTGATGAAATTGTATGATTCAAGCTCTTTTACTTCAGAAGAAACAAAAACAATTCCCTTAGACATATTAAATGAAAGTCGCAGTTTACTAATGCTGTAAATAAACCTGTAGCATATGCAATATACAAA